>NC_084708.1:14588333-14898987 GCF_033807575.1 Cydia pomonella
TCCACCATGGTCTTCTACCACCTTTGTAATTATTACTATGAGTATGAAGGTTGAAGGTACTTAATATGTACATCTACGACGAGTAGACTCGATTGAGTTGGCGACATCAATTAACATCTACTGCTCGATTCCACTTTCATTTAACAAAATTAAAATAGTTATGCATGGCTAGTGACTATTCTTTAAATTATCTACCACTCCCTTACCTGTTTTTGTTCGAATAAAATAGATAATAAAGAAATCACTAGCCCATTCAATTAGTATGCCTTTCATTTGAAGTCTTCTCAATAATAATATATTTTAATATTTTTAACCCTAGGTTTGGGTCATCGCATGTACATGACATAGATACATACACAATTCAGAAGTTAAGTTAATATGTATCTAATTAGTTTATACCAAATCGCTAATCTGTGACTGTCCATACTATGAATCAATGGTTGAATAATAATATGAAATCATACCTATAGGGTATGGATTAGGTGCAAACATATTATAATAGCCTGGTGGCTTATACTAAACAGTTTTGCCTTTGCAATTTACTGTTATACAAGTTGATATTTACTGATTCTGATACTGGTTGAAATGTTAATTGGGATTGAATCAAGATACTGTGCTGAGTTACATGAACAGAAAAAGTAAGTGAATATTATTTAAACATAATATATTCGGCAGTTCTTTATTCGTTTACAATCCTTTTAATCGTTTATTTTTCAGGACAGCAATATCATGCATGCCAACTGTTAAATCTAGCGAGAGCCCCATTATTGGCAGTTTGCTGGTGCCATTGGAGTGGCTGCGCGATTCTGATTGGGTCTGATGGTCCTGGTCCTTTGAGTTGAGCCATGTACATATTATGACATCAAATTGTAATCTGATTTAAAGTGCCTCCTGCATTTTCACTAAGGCACGTTACAGGTTACTACATCTAAATGATACCTATAACTTCTAAGAAACCAACCCGTACCAATACCTTACAACTGTAACAACAAACAACAATGAGGCAAGACATTCCTTAACATCTCTTATGTTATGAGTGGTTCTAGTCCTTCAAACGAAGTGAAAGGGTTAATTTCGAATTTTGAATTACACGCAATGCGAATGCTTCTGATTTTAGCTTAGTGAAGATATGGATGCGCAAAACATACGATTATAATAGCCTAGTTTGGTTGTTTGGAAGATATTGCTCTTCAGCGATAAGACCGCTTGTTGTGCACCATAGTTTGAGTTATGTGCTTAATCTGTATGCTATTTTCGTTTTTATATTGGTGAGCAACAAAGAATATTTGTACTGTATTATTTTATTAATCTTGATAAAATAAATTTTGTTTCATTCTAAGAGAATATTTATGGATCATATAAGTATAACGAACGAATGTTAAATCTGGTTCCTACCTAATATGTTAAACATGATACATTCGTTTTCTAAAAAGACACGCAGTATAAATTGTTTCCATACACCACGCACACTTGCGCGCACGACGAGTCAAATCAGGGCTGAGCTGATAATTTGTGATAAAGTGGATATTCTGCAAGCAATGCGTGTTATACAAAAGCATCATGATTCATAAGAGATTATGGTCCTTTTCACAAAATATTATAAACACCAATATAACTAGATCCCGAAGTTACAGAAAATATACCAAATCGGAGGTCAGACCTAAACTGGTTTGTGAGCAACAACAGTCGGCAAGGCATTATATTATATCAACTACCCGCATGATAAATAAACTTTAAATTTGATACTATTAACTATAACAACTATTCCGCCAAACAGAACAATGAATGTGATATTTTGATTCTTATTATTTTAATATTAAAATGTTAATTATTTTGTTAATGAATTGTTGATCAACAGCATGATTTGAATCTGTGATAAAGTCGCTGTTTGAAAGGATGCATCCTGGGTCACAACACAAATTGACCAGCAAATTTTAATTCAAAATGTCGTAAATGTTTATTAGTCCATGATTTTATTTAATTTATATCAAAGATTGGTCAGGCAACTAAACCTAAACACGTAGGTAAAGTACCTTGTCCCCTACATAATCAAATATAAATATCAAAATTAACATAACGTATAGGTACCTAAATATAGATTATAGTTAAACCTCTTGTTCAACTTAAACTTAGGTTTGAGCAGTTTGACCTGTTAGGTATGAGCAGGTATGGTAATGGCACCATTCATAGGACATTTAAGAGAACAATTGGATAATTGCTGACACTTCACTGATAATTGAAAAAATTTCTAACGCTTTGGGCGTTAAAATTTGAGTTGAATGTCCTTTCACCTTTTATTATTCTGTAGAGATAACTATATTTTCTGATGTGACAATCTTTGCCACTCTCTCATTCTTATAACATAGAAATGTTGAATCTGTTTAGTAACGTCACATATAATCATGAGCGTAAAAGTAAAATCTTGAGCGTTGCGAGTGTTTCAAGGCACGTGAGTTGAAAACAAACTTTGCTGCTCTGGTAAAACACAAACATTTTTATCACATCAATTAGTGACAAATACTGGTTCTAAAACATAAAAATTTAAATATTTATATCATTCAAAACCATAACTTGAAATTCCATTCCACTGCTTATAGCTGCTATAGGGCTAATAAACACACTGTTCACACAAACACATTCAAAGATTAAAGAGAGCTTTTTAATTCAGACTACCCTTTGTCGCAAAATATTAATAATCGTGAAAGTATGTATTTATATATCTGCTTTTTATAAACTATATTATGATACCTACTGACACTTTCAATCTCTTGTATATCAAAGAGCAAGAATGTTCAGTTAAAATGTATGTAGGTACTCACCCAATTGCCTATGTGCTCAGGTGAACCACTAACATTCGCCTGCTGAATACCTTTTTGGTAGAAATAATATAAATATGGGCTTCATGGTTGAAATAAAACATTAAATTGAATTAAATAAACCAAATATTGTAGCTCTTTAGTTGTACGCGCGTAAATAAATTAACTTTTCATATGTTAGAGATAAACATATGTTACTTTTGATGATGATAACAGTGCATGTGAATAAAAATTCCCAGCATGCTCCACCATACTTATTAACCTATCGAATGAGCTAATGCTTTTACGGATACTGGAAAGCGATATATAAATGTACTACATACCTATACGAGGCCTGGATGTTAGTGAGATGACGATATGAGTTGTGCTGGTGTCCGACTTTATTACCTACATATAACATGAGTATCACATGATTATCCACCTGGTTTCTTGAGCTTAATAGTCGCCTCCAAACCTCCCCTTATAGCGACCCCATTCCTCACACAAAGTTTACCTTAAGTTCATATTAGCCTCACTGGATCACTGTTCACTCTGAGTACTGATAACGTGGGTCACAATATACCCGAGACACATCATTATTCTAATAACACCATAAGAACGTTCTTGACTTGATCTAAAAGCAAATATCACTGCCGCGTCGATTTGTTCGCACACAACCTTTTTCCTACTGTCGTTCTCATCTACCCTCTCAACTTCCCTCAAAAAATCCCAATAACCTAGAAGCGGTTACTTAAGTTAAACGTGACTACTAGCGCCATCTACTCCATGACGTTGGCAAATATTAGCTGGTTCGCAATACGTTCGCGACAACGGCTAGCCGATATCAAAATAAGGGCCATTTTGAAATGCGGCGGTTCAACGATTAAGGTATGTTGGGTAAATACCGGATGCGGGTGAAGAACGTAGGACATTCATTTCTCCCTAATTTGGCTTTATTTTTTAATGTTGGCAACATTGTGTAAGACGCCATTTCATTGCGCCTCGACTGCCAGTGTCCCCGCGTTGCTCAGGGAGTCGGGCTTGTGCTATGCGCAATCACAGAGAGCAAGGTAAATTTCGCGAATTTGAATTCGCCCTATAATTTATTTTGCGTATTGTGATGAAACTGTTTGTTTTTGTAATTGTGTTAACAGACCTAGCACTGCTGTAGACCGATATCCGATCGTGACCCATCCAGGTAAAGGTCGAAAAGAAACAATCCGATCTTTACCTATTTAAAACAACAGTGATTGTCAAACTTTAAATTTTCTTCAATTTACCTACTGACCTACTTAATTATCACATTTATTGTTTTCTTGATCAATGATCACACTTTCGTACCATTATTTTTATTCAGTTGTATGTATATGTACACTTACTTACTGACAATGTAATTTTTTTAATTTCCGCAACCCAAAGGTTGCCTGGAAGAGATCGCTTTTTAGCGATAAGACCGCATGTTGTTTACCTGTGCTTATGTTTCTGTTTTCTCTTGTATTGTTTTCTTTTATTGAGGTGTGCAATAAAAAGTATTTATATTGTATAGGGATGATGATACATGTTGAATTTTATTACAAAATCGAGTAAAATAGATAGCAAATGAAAATGAGCAATTTTTCGGATACGAACATACGGATACATACATAGCTAGTTTCGGATACAAAATAGAGATAGGGCTTCGAAATTAGTTTCCTTAAAATGCTTCAAGAGGGCTCTCTTTTCCTATATATTTACTTTACTCTTTACATACGATCCTTACATTTTATATAAAAAAAAGATTATATATCAACTATATATTATATACATCATTGCAAAATTAAACCAATAAAATCGCAATTTTACTTATTTTCCATACTTCAAGATGGGCTCGCAGTGACCTTGACCTTTTTAAAGAACTATTTAGTCTTTTTGATTTTTAAGTTTGATTCTTATTTTTTTGGCGACCTTCATTAAAAATGATTGGGCACGATTATTTTTTATTTTGATTTTTGTCCCTCCTACTTAAGTACTTAATATATTCCAGTATACGTTATACATTCCTTTCAATAAACAATACATTTACACTTTCACTAAACCTGTACAGTTCACGAGATCTTAAATTGTCAAAACTTCGAAACCTATCTATTATTTTAGTGGTTTTTCTTATTTTATTACTTCGAGTAAACCTTACAATAAGAGGTTTCTTAGCACATTGTTTACTTATCAAATTGCCTTATGAGGTATGACATAGGTATCAAAGTTTGAGATCCACAATTTTACCAATCGTTGTATCAGGGTTAAGATCGGATACAAAAATACGAAAAAAAAACTTTCGTTGACAACTTTTAAGTTTGTAATTATTGGTGGCTGTAATGTAATTTATATACAATGGAGAAGGGCAGACACCGGATCTATTTCTTTATGATACCTTATTCTCTTTCCATTAGAAGCAACTTTTTTTCACCATTCGATGTTCTCCCTTGATGGCAAAACACTCGTTACCCTAACCGTTCTATATTGAAGAATACCAAAATTCAGGCCGAATCTACGGTTATTATTTAACGATTCGCTCCATACTTCAAGAATCTGTCACGTGCTGAGATCTCGAAAAAACATTTTTTCACGAGTTCTCTCAATTGGTCCCAAAATTGTCCGGCATTACCCAGATTGTCATTGTCATCAAGTTTAGCCCCATCGTACTACAAGTTAAATAGATTGTAGTTTAAACATATATTTATACCTACTTACAAAATTTCACAACACACCATGATCACTCCCAACTTACTGATACGGATAGGTACAGTCAAGTGTAAAAATATGGGTGTACACATCTTACTCAAAAATATGTCCCATAGCATCTTAGTCCAGTGTAATAAGAGCGTAGTACCTTATTTATGAGACGATTCTTTCGATACATATTTTTGCACTTGACTGTACGACGACGACCGAAGCAGGGACATCATTCTTTTTTGCAGTTTTTACCTATATAGTAATTAATAGATACAGTATAATATAAAAATGAAAAACAATATTATGTGATTGTGATTGTTGTTAACAAAAACAACTTGCGTCGGTCGGGCAGCGCAGGATAAATTCCGTCCGGCTCGCGGGTGATGTCGACGGAACGGCGCGCAATGAGCGAGCGTTCGAGTCTCGCGTCTGTGTGCGCGCACTCACACTTAGATAGCTCCCGCTCCCGCCCACCGCAGCGCGACAGAAACATAGCTTCAAAAATTCGAGATTTGAAAAGTTGCTCAGCTAGGAATTGCTCTTAATTTTTTGGACAGTTTTTTCTCAATTTTGGCCACCGTAGCCTACGGAGATTAACAGCAACGCTAAGCGGTCTTCGTAGTCTATGGGTGTTGCTATATTACGGGTGTCACATGCGTGATTCTGACTTATGAAGTAATTATGTTTACTATGCAACAAGCACTTAGTTTAAAACTGTATTCGTTTTGGTTTTGTTAGGTTGGTAGCCATTAATCGCAGTAACGTTATGGCTTATAAAAGCACAAGAGCTTTTATGAGGAATAGACAATATAGACTTTTCTTGAAATCTTTTATGTATGTTCTTATATTCGTGTTAATGAATGCATAAATGACAGATAACAGTAGAGGAGTAGGAAAACACAAAAATATGTTAGACTCGACATGTTGTCGACTTGCGAAATTCAACAAAACGGTATCTGTTGCGGGGCCAGGTATGTATAATAAACTACCCGACAACATTAAAAATATTGAAAATGATCTGACATTCATTCTACATTCGACTAAAAAAATGGCTGACTACAAATGTCTTTTATTACATGTCAGAATATTATAATAATGATTTATTTTAAATTTAAATTAATATATTGGATATTAGAATTGTATTGATTATTTTTATATTGTTTTATTTTACTTGAATTTGATAATTATGACTTTTATGACATGTCAAAATATTATAATAATGATTTAATTTTAATTTAATTTATTGGATATTTGAATTGTTTTGATTACTTTTATATTGTTTTATTTTATTTTACTTGAATTTGATAGTTATTATCTTAATGAATTGTACTTCAATTGACACCGGCCTAGTTATATTTATTACCCTTTTGACATGTAAAATTTGTAATTTTATCAATAGAGGAATATGAATAGGTATAAGCTATACCCATGTATTTTTATTATACGCAGCTGGCAACACATTGGCTCACATTTATGAAAGAGGGCTAATGGCGAAGACTGCCCGATCAGTTCGGGATTAAGTGTTCCACTCGTGCGGGCGATCCTGTCGAATAAAGATAAATGATTGCGGGCGAGAGGCAAGGGGTAATTAGCTGTCAGTGATTTCAATTCATATGAGGGGGGATTAGGCGATGTTGCCTGTTACTGACGGAAAATAGATTAGGTAAAGAGGTAATCGAATTTTAATATTTTTTGCCGAGGGGATGCGAATCAAGCTCTGATCAATTCACAGCTGCAATTCAATTTAGTCCACCTAGGTCTATATAATCTAAACCCTCCGAGTTCACTCTGAGTGGGCTTGTAAGGGGTTGTGCAGGAGGTGGATTGCAGAAGAAAAGGAGTGTTGGTACGAGTATTACGACGATCAATTTTCTCTATATTCTGCGATCGAGGCGTGGCGATCGCAGGAGAGGTGTAACGATCTCTCTACCTTTTGCGGCCTGTCTTTGAAAGGGCAGTTCCTATTAAGTGGCGTTAATACAAAGCCAAAAAGTAATAGGAGCGAGGCATCGCCCGTCCTCCGTGTGGTTGTTCCTTTTTCCGGCACCCATGGCCTTGGTGACTAGAGGGAGCTCGCTACAGTACAGTTCTAACGGCCTTAGCATTTTGCGTTGGGCACGCAGCCTGGAGAAGTTTAGAGCTTCCGCGTTTCTAATACCAGCATAAAGCAGCGAGATGGGAAACAGAGAGGTCTCAGCGCCTACTCCGTGGGTCTACCTAGCCTAGACTAAACTCGGGACATCTCTTGCACCCGGTTGGTAAATGCATAACGCATTTTCCCTACTCCAACATGATGTTTTCCTGATTCTAAAAGTTTTCACGTCCTCACGTCTTGAACTGGCAACAATTGGAAATTAAATTTGTCGTATGATCCTCCTTTGAGAAATATACGCCCAGGAAGCTGTACTCAGTCATGAGTCAGCTGTATGAGACCGGCGGTTTAGCATGAGGCGCGGACTAATTGGCTGTCAGCTATGAGCGCTGAGTGGCGGGTGACGCGCGTTCGTGACATTGGCCGAATCAAAACAAAACAATCCGGCTGATTGGCTCTAGATTAGCACACAACTCTGCTTATTGACGTTCAACCTGAGTGTACTAAACTTATTAGATGGTACGTAATGGAATATAAAAATAAGATAAATGAGTAACCTATGTAGGTATCATAACAAATAATACTTTATCTATTATAGGAATCGATAAAGAGAGAGTTAAAAATGCAGATAAATAGATAAATGTTAAGTAGGAGACATAAAACATTTTCGTGATTGTAGGCTTGAGTTTTGGCCAGGCAGAAGGCGTGACAGAATGCGACACCGGTAAGTATTTTATTTAGATTATTACTTATCCATTGAATCCCATCGATAATTTAACTGAAGGATAACTTTGGTTTTAGAAGTAAAGTGGACATGTGGTTGTCTCATGTTTGCCATTTATCTCGCAAAGTTCATATCATTTTAGACACTATCCAAACATGAATTACACTTTTAAAGTTTTTTCACTTTTTGTCAATAGAGGTAGATACTTGCTGTATATAAACGATGCAGTGTAGGTAATTAATTAAAGTATTGTTATAAACTATATTTTTTTCATTAGTGGGGTTCGAACTTCTATATAAAATCAAAATAAATCGGTAGATGACAGACTTCCTAGTTATCCATTAAAAAAACGTATTAGTTTTTTAACCTCCTCGTTTCTTGAAGCTAGAAATAACAAAAAGCGGCCAAGTGCGAGTCGGACTCGCGCATGAAGGGTTCCGTACCATTTATGACGTATTAAAAAAAATCTACTTACTAGATCTTGTTCAACATTTTACCACTTTGGACACACATTTTAGCACCTTGGAAGTGTCTCTCGCGCAAACTATTCAGTTTAGAAAAAAATGATATTAGAAACCTCAATATCATTTTTGAAGACCTATCCGTAGATACCCCACAAGTATGGGTTTGATGAAAAAAAAATATTTTTATTTTATGACTTATTAAAAAAACTTACTAGATCTCGTTGAAACCAATTTTCGGTGGAAGTTTGCATAGTAATGTATATCATATATTTTTTTTAGATTTTTCATTCTGTTATTTTAGAAGTTACAGGGGGGGGGGGGCACACATTTTTTCACTTTGGAAGTGTCTCTCGCGCAAACTATTCAGTTTAGAAAAAAATAATATTAGGAACCTAAATATCATTTTTAAAGACCTATCCATAGATTATACCCCACACGTATGGGTTTGATAAAAAAATTTTTTTTTTTAAATTTTATGACGTACTTATTAAAAAAAAACTACTCACTAGATCTCGTTCAAACCAATTTTCGGTGGAAGTTTGCATGGTAATGTATATGATATATTTTTTTTTGATTTTTCATTCTGTTATTTTAGAAGTTACAGGGGGGGGGGACACAATTTTTTTCACTTTGGAAGTGTCTCTCGCGCAAACTATTCAGTTTAGAAAAAAATGATATTAGAAACCTAAATATCATTTTTGAAGACCTATCCATAGATACCCCACACGTATGGGATTGATGTTTTTTTTTTTTAATTTTATGACGTATTGAAAAAAAAACTATTGACTAGATCTCGTTCAGACCAATTTTCGGTGGAAGTTTGTATGGCAATGTATATCATATATTTTTTTTAGATTTTTCATTCTGTTATTTTAGAAGTTACGGGGGGGGGGACACATATTTTACCACTTTGGAAGTGTCTCTCGCGCAAACTATTCATTTTAGAAAAAAATGATATTAGAAACCTCAATATCATTTTTGAAGACCTATCCATAGATACCCCACACGTATGGGTTTAAGGAAAAAAGATTTTTTGAGTTTCAGTTCTAAGTATGGAGAACCCCCAAAATGTATTGTTTTTTTTTCTATATTTGTGTGAACATCTTAATGCGGTTCATAGAATACATCCGCTTACTAAGTTTGAACAGTATAGCTCTTATAGTTTCGGAAAAAAGTGGCTGTGACATAATCGGACAGACAGACGGACATGACGAATCTATAAGGGTTCCGTTTTTTGCCATCTGGCTACGGAACCCTAAAAATTGTAAGTGACAGGCATAAATAAACAGATCCGTCGTAAAATGTTATTCAAGTTAGTAGTGTTAGTTGGACGGGTAGCGTCGCGTCCCACGGTCGGCAGGTGTGCACTGCCTGCATTTATATCGCTCAGACAAAACTGCCTCAGAAACCAAAATAAACGGAATTCCGATTACGCATAATTGTTAGAAACCACGAGGCCATAGTTGAATTGGTTTCTACGAGGCAATATGCAAAGCGAGGAAAATAATAGCTCAGCCTCCACACGTCGCCTTCATTAGCATTGTACACTCATTAACGGGACAGACCAACACATAACCCGTCTTCACATTTACCTGCTTATCTCGTCTCGCATATAAAAATACATTTTGTTTCATTCATCCGCTGTGGAGACTAATGGCTTGTGTGTTAAGAAAACCTATTAAGGAAAATGTTTTGATTTTAAAATCTATTACTGCAGCGCTTAAAAGAATGTTATTGTTCACGAATAATAAAGAATTAAAAATATAAAGAACAATAAAGTATCTTCAGATAGGACTGTATTTTTAGACGATAAATAAATAAAGCATCTAGAACAATGGTCATGGTTTTTGTAGCTGTGTTTTTGTTGGTTGTCCGACAATATTGGATGTCGCAAGGGAACGATTAAATTTATTTTGCTATGATTCAAGGTTCAGTGCCTCCGATAGCCAAGGCCTGGTTTCCGAGGCAACCAAAACGGCAAAAAGTTATGAATCATTACGCTTCGCTTAAAGCGAATAAGGTTGTTTTTTACGAATGTACGGTAAGTATAAGAACATTTTTTTCGATCCTTACCGAAATGGGTTTAACGAAAATCATTTCAATTTAAGTTAAAATCTAATCGAAATCGACTTAAAGAAAATCATTTTTTCCAATTTAAGTTAAAAATTGACGATATGAATGCTGATTTGCTGCGGAAACAATCTTATTTTACACAATGTCATTCTGCATATTACAAAACTTTGCCATCCAATCAGAGCAACGACGAGCGTTTCGCAGTCTCCACATTTTCAGCTTTTTATTCAGAGGAAAAACTCAATAGGAATCTGGGATCCGCGTGCTGAGGCGCGAGAGACAGGGTCGCCTATAAATCTGCGGCACATGCAGCGGGCTGAGACAAAGTAATGAACTAATTACATTAGCCGGGGAAATGCCGGCTAAACGCTAGGAATCTAAGCTGCTATTTAAGGTTTTTTACTCTTTTTGGGAAATGTATTGTGCTTGTTTTATTTAGGCAAGTAGCCATCAGTCTTTTCCGAGATCACGGGGACAACCTGTCGGAAGTAAAATTTAAATCTTTATTAAACACGATTAAGTCCCATTTTATAATTTAACTAGCGACCGGCCCCGGCTTAGCACGGGTTACACAGAACCTTAATAAATTAACACCTAAACCTTCCTCAAGAATCACTCTATTGATAGCTGAAAACTGCATGAAAATTAGTTCAGTAGTTTTTAAGTTTATGGCGGACATACATACAAATAGACAGACGCGGCGGACGACTTTGTTTTATAAGGTGTGGTGATAAAGTAGCTAAACAACGAGTTGACACTTGACGTTTATTATCGTTTGGTGCGATGGAGAGGGAATGCGATCGAGGTCACAAAGTTGCTAACGTAAATGTAAAAATGCCAACTCGTGGTCGCTGTGAAGGAGATAAAGTCAATAAGATACCTCGTATAAGTAGCATCAGTAACTAAATTTAGTTAAAATTTAAAATATGAAAACCATAAAATTTTAATAGAAATATTTAATAATTTTTATACCATTATTCGGTGTTATTTCGAACTAATGGTTATAAACAATCGGTACGTTATAATGGACCTATCTATTCAAATTAAACTACCTATATGAATTACAAAGCAAGCACGCACCCGTCTAACATGATAGTATTGATGGTATAGGTGGGTCAAACACATTTTAGAAAAAGGTCACTTCTGTTGACAATACAAACGACTCTGGTACATGGATATCCCGTTTATCTTATTCGAGTCTCAGGTACTGAAAAAATGTATCCCGCCTGTAAAGGTGCCGCGTAAAAATTAGCTTTAGGTTCCCTGAACTTAACGATGCATGTCTACGGGAAAGACCCGAACAAGTTTGAAAAAAAATGTATGACCAGGTAAGTAAAATGGTCTGGCTGATGGCTTTTGTTTCCCGTAATCTTATTATTCGATATAAGTAATATTTGTTCCGATATTAACGAAAACTGATATGACACACTATAAGATTCCCCCCCCCCCCCCCCCTTCATACGTGATTGTTGGTGAAGCGTAAACTTTCTTTTCTCCTATCTTACGTACGTTCATGCTGGGTTGAGCTAGACCACACACAGACATGATTACTCTCTTGCTAGACAAATTCGAATTCCCAAATGCCATTTACACAATGCGTAATACTGAAGGCTTACTCCAACCTCAGGCGAATTCAATATCAATAGCGATTATCGAATAATCTAGAATAATTTTATTATTATACATATTTGTAAATAAAAAAGCGCTGGTGGCCTAGCGGTAAGGGCGTGCGACTTTCATTTCGCAGGTCGCGGGTCCAAATCCTAGCTCGTACTAAGTTTTTCGGAACTTGTTTACGAAATATCATTTGATACCAGTCGCTTTTCGATGAAGGAAAACATCGCGAGGAAACCGGGCTAATCTCAATAAGGCCTAGTTTACCTTTTGTGTTGCAAGGTCAGGGTGCGTAGCCAACGTGCTAATGCCAACCAACGCCCCGTAGTGAACGAAGCGCAACTGTCACTGTCGTGCAAGAGTGATACAGAGAGATGACTACGCTACGCTACGGAGCGTTAACGATTGGCACGTTGGCTAAGCACCCTGGGCAGTCAATTTCGTAAAAACTAGTGCCTACGCGAATTCTTGCGATTAGTTGTCAAGCGGACCCCAGACTCTTTTAAGGCAGTGTCTTACCTGAGTGAATAACTCGCGAACGCGAAGCGGCGCGGCGCGGCGCGGGTGAATTCAATCCTTTGATACCTATGGAAGTGTCCTACGTGGGCGATCTCCGAATGCCGTTGGGCAGCCGCGCCGCGCCGAGCCGCGTCGTATTCGCGAGTCATCGCCCATCTAAGCCGCTGCGTAAGCCGTGGCAAAAAGCCGAAACAAAGCGAGGGAGATGATGATCATATTCCAAATAAATAATTTATGGTGTTGTTGGGTAGGAATTTACTTATAATTATGATTTCATTTTATTTTGTTAAAAATTGTAAAAATAATTTAAGAGTTAAAACGGATTTGTTACTGCTGCGTGCAGCAGGCGTAGGCCATCTAACGGTTTAACTGGTTTGCTGGCCGACTCTTAGCTACCTTCCCGATACTGAATATTAATTACAAAAACATCTATTCATCCGAGCTCACAGTGCGTGACGAAATAGATTTGTCTATTAATTATTTTCACGCAATATTTATTATCATTTAAATGCTGGCAGCTGTCTTCTCTGAGCCGGCAAATTGCGAAGCGTACTATACTTTCAAACATTACCATTACCACGCGATTAAAGCTGTTCATTGTGATACAGTATCAATGTGTGTATGTATATAGGTATCTTTATATTGAGGCGTGGCTAAATTACACCTTGTAATCAAACCAGTATCTAATTTTAAAATTTGTAACGTCGTATTCGGCCGTCTTGACTGATACAGTAATTATTAATTAGCGATTCCTAGTTATTTTTTGCTTTACCGGTCTTGAAATTCGTTTTTAGATACAAATGGAATATGTTGAATAAATTATCTTGATGGCGAGTGGGTTTGTTTTTTATAGGGACCGGTGTCTGTCGGCTAAGTGCTCTGTTTTTAACGTTATGCGTGCGATTTGCTGACTGAGACCCTCACAGTTTTGTCGAGAGCTGGTATTTATGTCAGTATACCTACTCGTAGCGTATGCCACACCTTTTATAATTGCATAAGACATATTAGCAGACTAATGTGATGTCACAATATAGGTTAGAATAGAACTTTTTTATGTCAGTGTTAATGTGTAAGTTCAATAACGGAAAATCTTACAATTAGGTACAGTATCGACACATAAAAAGGTATGGAAACTATTGTGAGTATTCAGTGCTTATTAATAAATTATGCATCAAGTGATCAATGCCAATTAGAAGTAGACAATGTACCTATACCTACTTGTGACATACGTAACCCCAGTCCAGTAGCCCTAAGTACTAATTTAACTGCAACATTCTGGTTCTAAACTTTTCACGGCCATCCATTACCCCAGTCAGAAAGTGCCGGCCGAAAACAATGTGTAAACAGAAACAATTTCGTCCTGAACCCGAATCACGACGCCCGCCTCAAACTTGGTAATATTTTTTGTAATCAATTTTAAATTTGGAGTGGAGTCGTGACCCAAACGCGTGAGTCTCGAGGGGCTTCCGCGCAATTTGGCTTCAAGCGTACCGCCAATCCAAGGTAACATATACCATTGTATTGAAACGGTCATATGTAGATAAATATAAATGTGTGCTGATTTCAGTCAGAAGCTACAACCGCGCATAAAGACTGGGAATTGATCTTAGTGTATGTCAGAGAAGTTATTATGTAGGTATTTGTAGTGATAGGTAAATGTTTTGTGTGGTGCGTGTGTCTTAAGTTTACTTGCAGGAATTATTGAAAAAATTATGAGATTATGAAATTGATCGAATATTGTAGGCTTCAAAGGTTCCACTTCAAATTAGTTTAACTTAATCAAAGTAAGAAAAAAAAAATTGCCTATGACTTAATATTATGTGCAAAAATTACTGCCCGTGAATTAAGTGGACGTCTACTCCACCGGCTTTGTCGTCATTGTAACCTGAAGACTTGAACTGTGAAAGTCTGGATATTATAATGTCCCTTGTCGTAAACTACGGGCATCAGAAATTGTATTTTATATAATCGTGAGTATTGAGTTGCTTAAGTAAGGTACGGAAAAGCTTGATTATATCACTATTGTATATATATTCAATACTTTTTCTACGTCTCATCTAAAATAATACTATAAAATTTAATAATTAATCAAAATAGGTAAGTATCTCAGTGAACAAAAATGTAGTCCCGCCCCGCGTTGTTAATTAACTTGTTATTCTATTCGCGGGTTGGCAGTATCGTTTAAGACTGACTATAGATTAGGTACGGGTCGGTAGTAGATAGTGCGTCTTAGTTTGGATTGTTGAGTGGGCTGTCAATGATACTAATGATTTAATTGACGACTTGAGTGGGATGCTAATTATACAATGTGATTTGATGGCGAACACAAACATGTTTTTGATGATTATTAGTATAAACACGCTAACTTCTGCTTAGAAGCATTTGAAAACGGCTAAAAATAAGATTACAGGTACATTAGATAAGACAAAAAATTGTACTTAGGCCAAAATTATTTTTGCTGTCTTGTTTCGACTCTAGTGTTGAAAGTCGAGTGTAGATTATAATTTAGGTAAATAAAAGAAAACTCATACAAAAAACTACACTCCGTCATATTTTGGGGACAAAATACAAGACAACGAAAATAAATTTGACTTGGCGCACCTAACAGTTTCTTATTTTAGTTTCTAAAGGCCAATACCTTGTCGGTCCCTAATACACACCTTCAATCGTCCCTTATGAGAAGGAACAACCTATAAAACAGTTACATTTTGCACGGTTATCTATGAATTGAAATTAACTCAAAATATTTTAAGTAAATACGTAGAAAGAATAAAATAAAGGGCGGCTCTAATACTTACCTACAGTATTCCAGACTGCTTCCCTGGAAGAACCGGCAGGTAAAAACTGACTACCACCTGTCGTGCACGTGGCAGGTTTATTTTTAACCCGGCACACACCTTTTCCTCCATTTAAAGCGCCAATTATTATTTTATGGACCAAATAAAAGGTCTGAGAAGCACAATATATATTCCCATTATGAGTGAAATGTAGATAACAAAAATAATTGGTAAGTTGGAATAAAATACAGCAGCAACCCTTCTGTGTATTAGGTATGTCAATTAGTTGCACATTAGCTGGAAATATATTTTTGTGACCTGTTAATTTTGACTATGAAAGCTAATATAACACTTTCACTGCTAAAAACACCCTATAGTAGTACACAGACTTGGTCAATACAAATAAAATATTGGCTGGTCGACATCTTTAACGGGCAGATGGCCTGACTAACTGCCATCTGCTGGATTGCAACACCAAAGTAAAACTAAGTTACGATAAGACAATACATATCGTATCTTTAGGTTTTTTTTTACATATCGTAAAGTTTGAATCGGGCCATAAGTAGTTTTGATAGTACATAATGTACCTACATATTCGTTTCGTATACCTAGGTGGTTACAGTTTTTTTAAAGATGTCTGAATGTTATGAACAATTCTTAAGTAAATAGGTATTTATACCTGTCTATTTCTTTAGGTATTTAAATAAAAATAAACAAACAATTTGTACACTTTCGGGTAGTTATAACATTTATTGGTTAACCAACTAAATAGAAAATCGCCTGGATCTGTCACTGAACGACCTGACTTTAGCCTATATTTTTTATCATGTAATGTTTTCATCTACCCTCAACTAGCTTAACCTTTGGTATGCTTAGGAGCAGATCTGCTCCATATATATTTAACCAAATTCAACTTAAACATGAAGATGTCATGGTTGCTAAATAAATGGCAAACTTTTGACAGGCGCATGCGAAAGGTTAAGGATCCATTTGAGGGTAGATTTTGTTTACTTTTATTTAAACACCTTCAGATATAGCACATACCTAACAATCGGACACCGCAAAATTCTAACTATAAACTTGTATACTTCCGCGATCCGCGACTGACCACAGATTGAGTTGACTTGGCCTATGTATCTAAGTATGTATTGATATGAGAAGCAATAATAAAGTACCTATATTTATTACAAAGTGTATTCCTACAAACTATAATATATATTGGAATTGTGAGATAAGCGAACATCGGCAATAATCCGGAGAATAGTTAATGGTGGCGATGCGAGTGGATCTAGGTATATTCAAAGATTTCAAAACTAAAGATGGGCCCGAGATAAAGGGCCCGTTCGGTTATATAATGCCGAGCGAACATGCGCACCAACGAACATGTGCACAAACGCGATTTGCGCGTCAACGAACTGGCCCACTTCGTAACACCCGTAAGGCCCGTCTTTACGAAGTAATATAAGTATATACAAGTCAATGGATATAATATGAGCGAGCAATCATGCGTGCAGAGTCCCGGATCGGCTGGACCGCTGATACTGACTCAAATGTGAATACTTCTAGATAATTTACAACCTATAAACCTATGTACCTACTTGTTCTATAAAAAAAGATTGCTGACTGCAAACAGCGTGCAGCGTCTTATTTCGCCGTTTTATGTTTTACTCCTGGCGCAAAACGTGTTTCATACAGCTTTCCACTTAGCAGTATGCATGGTGCCTATGTACATTTGTATAAGCTCTGTCTCTTAAACAAGCTTTATATTGCAGGTAAGTATTATGTCAATAACGTTCGTGTAGGTGTGTTCTATTCTATCGATCATAACTTATGCTACTTTACAAAGTCCATTCACATATAACGCATCCGTTTCATGTTTCACCAATAAACGATAGGTATAGGACGGGGACAAACGGTTCCATGGGTAAAAAGGTTTACTATGTATGTCTAACCCCGAAATAAAAAGTCACGTGTGCATTTCAATACAAAACACTATACTTATATCAATCGACAAAACAAACAAATTGAGTCGCTTAACTTCAAACTCGGATAAATCCACTCTACCCTATCAGAAATATCTATTCTATTACCTTTTCTTGATACCAAAATCCCAAGATCTGACAGTTGGTTTTGCTGTTTGTACACTTCAATACAAGAAAATTGTTTTAATAGGTAGTTTTTAAACTGTAGGTACCCAATATTTAGATATGGGATTGGCGAGTAATGGAAATTTAGGTGGTAATATGCGTTTTTTCAGTCCCTTAACCAATGTGTAGTATATCCGCATAGCAATAGCAGTTCATTTTATTTTGCGGTTGTTAATGTAGGTCAGTGTTTAATCAAATAATTTACAGCGTGTAATTGACGCACCAGAAAGTTAACGGATGAAATAATTTAAAATTGAAACATGATTTTTTCACGTTCAATTTAACTCATTAATCGTTGACGTAAATTATGTCGAAAATTATAATATATTCAAAAGCAAAGTTGTCCACAAATACAATAACAGATAATAATAATATTAGTTGCAAGGTAAAAAATATGTCGATGGTTCTGAACATTTAATGTTTGGCGCACGTCTCGAATAAACTCAGACCAGTAACATCTCCTTTGGAGATTAGGGTAAAAATAGCCACGGGACGAGCTCGCTGGTGCTTGACTAAACACATATGAATTGCCACCAATCCTTTTATATTACCGCTTTCCACGGCTTAGCGAGATTTCGCCTTTAACGCCCAGCTCCTTGGCAAGACTGATGACGCTGCGAATGCTGTGATCTGCCGTCTAAAGTACACAACAAGACACATTTCTTTGCCTATATTTGGTGTAACAGGACGAGACCCTTTTCCCAAAATGACGAATCAAATTATTTTTGTCCCACTATAAACAAGTATTTAACCCACATTACACATACTTTAGGTAAAGACAACCGTTCGTTAACGTTTGCTGCAAAGGTTAACTAAAAAAAAAATCTTAAATTACATAGGGCGAATCGGATTTAATAAGCAGCCATTAATATACTATTTACGGATTATATCACGTATAACTGAAAAGCTATCATCCCTATTAAACCACCTGACCAGCCACCACCGTTAGCCTGGGATTCAGTAGTCCATCAAATAAAGGAACAAGAAACACTTATAAATAGGACAGTGTTGAATGGTGTGGACCACGTGTGGACATGTTATTCTAGTGTTTACTTAACAATAGTAATGTAGGTAATTATACAAATACGCTCATTAAGCTAGGTAGCGAACTAGCAAGCAGAGGTGAATATATTTCTCCTCAGGTTTATGGAAATGTGTTTTAAATTCATTACACGCGATATCCGTTTAATAGTACATTACGATAAAAGTGCGAAAAATAGGAAATTCGTAACGAGTGGCGATAAATTAAAACACGACCGAAGGGAGTGTTTTAAATCGACACAAGTTGCGAATTACCTATTCGCACATGTATCGTACAACGTTTTACAGTACATATTATCCTTTAAATTTTCGACACAGTTACATAATATGCTAATTTACGCACTAGTGCGGAAAAGTAGCACCATATGTACTGTAAAATAGTTTTATTTAACTATCGCGGTAATCGAAGACAATATTATTACTGTTGCGTTTGTTATAAGTCTGTAGATTAAAGTAGTCCGGTTAAATGTACTAAAACACTTCTACATGGATCTACAATGTTTTAACAGATTATTTATTCTGTTCGATAATGGTATCGATGGATGTAATGGTACATTTGATAGCTAAATAAAATTGTAAAACGTAATATACTGTTAGAGTCGCCTAGTAGGTAACCGGTTTATATTTAAATGTTAAACATCGCTGTTCGAAAATGTGAATTGTATTTTTATTTGATTATACTTGCAAACCGGTTCTATACCAAACTAAACTAAATGTGGATTAATAGCAACCCAACTAGTCACCAATCGAGTAAGTGCAAAATTTATCATTTCTGAATACATTAACGATATTAACGTTAAACCGCTATTAAGGGGAGATAATTAAAATTGTAGTTAAAGCACAGTTAAATAAATAATAAGTACGTGTTTAGGGCCTACGCTAGCTGACGCGGGGTGCTATTTGTAGGTGAAATCCGCCGCACGCGTCCGCTTCAGTTAGCGTCACTCATACTATTTTTCGTTAACCCGCTCGTCCGCTCCGTGCACCGGCGCCAGCTAGCGGAGGCCCTTACAAATATTTTTTTTACGTCAGCAGCTGGACCAAGGGTAATTTGCTGCTTAAAAACAGTGAGCAAAATCGCATTTTGCTCACTGAGTGAGACAAAATAACATTAGAGTGACCTTCATATTCGAATGTCATTTCAACGTGCGGGGCCTAATACAAGTTCGAAGTATTTGGATTCTATTGTCTTTGTCCCTTTCACGTCATTAGCAAAAAGAAAGAGACAAAAAAAGTGCATACGTAATTCAACGATATATTGACGGTTTATAATAGACCCCCGAAATAAGTCAGACGGCATCGTTCCACAACACCCTACGCCTACGAGTCTTCATTCGTAATAATTAATTAATGAAATAAAAGTTTAAAATTTAATACTAATACCATATTTTACGTATTTTATTATACAGTCAAAACAATGTACTTATTCAAATTTACGCAATTGTTACGCTGTAAATAATTCTACTTAACGACTTTTAACGATCTCTACTATAGTTGACAAATAGTAGTATCCGCAATTCGGACCGTATCTTACAAAGTTTTTTTTTAACAAAAAAAAAGTTGACGACTGAACTGTCAATTGATGTTCGTTAATTCATTATTTTCGTATCATTTTATTGAAATTTCTTTCGTTTTGTTTTATTGCGGTAATTAAATTGTTAGAATACCTTCAGAAAACATGAGTGAAATAGTGATGAAGACGGGTTACATTTTTTCAGGTTGTATTTTTTGATGGCTGACTGACGTGAAAATTTTTGTGTACTACACGAGATCAAAGTTATTTACATCTCGTGCACTTTTGAGTCCCTTACTACGCTCAAGATTCTAAATTAGATTCACTCGCTATGCTCGTGAATCTATTATAGAATCTTTCGCTTGCACGGGACTCAAAACAAGCACTCGAAGAAATATCAAACTTTGCTCTCTTGTTGTACAAATAACTATTGACAAAGAGGAAAACAATAACTCAAAGATCTCAAAGTATCTTCTAGCTAGACAACTCAAAGGATTCATGGAAAATGTCATTGTAATAACTGTGTGCTCCGAAACATGCTGAGTGTTATCCTTTTCTGGAGCCACCCGCAGCACTGTAACTTCTAATTTACCTAGATTTAAGTCTATTTTAATGTTGTTGTGTATGTGTGTTTCGAATAAAAGCATCATTCATTCATAATATAAATGTGACTAAAAATAAGTAACATTTAAACAAATACTAAATAAGACACATCTACTTCTTTATGATCAATTAGAATTCAATATGCCATTAAAAATCTTATTGGTAGTTCATCATAAATATGTTATGTAAATTCGCAATTAATGCAAAACACAAACACATGTTATTCAATTATCATTATATTTGTTATGCAATAAAGCCAATAAATTTCAATCTGTCTAGAATTGATTCTGCGTAAAACTCGTATGTACCTATAAGGAAAATTAAACAGTAGTGTGTTCTTGGAAGGCAGGTAACGAGAAGTTCGATATGTAGGGCGCGGATATATCTAGCGAACGAGAATGCATTAGCCGACGGTGCAGCGTGAGGCATTCTTCGACAACGAGGCTGCGGGGGTCCGCAATTATTCCAACGCAATGTCCCGGAATGTCTAATTTGCTCACGTAATTTTGGCCGGAATTTGTCCCAGGCCGGCGGATGCTGGGAACTATTTTTATTGCTCGCTTCCTATTTGCCCCGCTCCGTCGGGAACAATATAACTTGACGCTCGCGAACTCTAACCAACTTGTCTCGCAGCAAGTGTATTGTGAATTACACGTCGGCTCTTTGCCGCCGACGTGAAAATGTGTTTCTTTGCTGTTCCGCCCCGTGAGAACACTCGACAATCGCAACACGGACACGTACTCATTCATTATGGTTAAGAGCATTTGAGGCATAAGTGAGTCCCCGTTCCTGGTTGTCTTGTATTACGGTCGGGCTGTTTGGGAATCGAGACCAATGTCAACACTCAGAACCGTTCTAGAATTGTCGTTGCAACTAAGCACTGGGATCTGAGTTTAGCTTGCTATCGGAATTGTGTAAACAGGACTGCCTAGTTGGGAACTACAAAGATACTTTGTACGCGGCTCTTGCTTGAATTTTATTGTAACGTGGAGCATGAAACTGCAGCGAACAGTACGTGCAAGCCAACTGGCAGTTAACAGTAAAATAAACTTTGTTTACGTACTGAGAAATACTTTTTTGTATATAGGTATGAATTTATTGCAAAAAAAAAAACTGAATTTTACGCCAACAAGACACGGTCAAAAGACACGAGATAGTATCGAGAAGGGGTTTCAAATCCTATTCCTGAAACCTACATATTGTACAATACATAATAAAAACAACTAAATTCGGCAACAATCAGTCTCGCATCTCGCATTACAAGTAAGTTCATTAAAATGTAATAATATTTACGCAGTAAATGTTTCTGCCATTAAGCAACCAGTTTAGATTGTTAAGATAGGCGCCATTTACTCATGTAAGTGAGGGAAAGTGATGTACTATTGACATAAGTTAACTTTGAAGTTTGGACACTTGTCAATCGAATCGAAACACTTAGATCGCACATTTTTAGAGTTTATGCCATTCCGAAAGTTATCTATGAACATCAAAGTAAACTTAATAACTACCCTTGAGAGTTGGGTATTTCTTGACCGAGCGAACGCGAAGCGTCTCTGTTTCACCTTGGACAAAAAAATGCTTTCATATACATTATATGTCTGCCTGTAACATCCTTGATTGTTTATAAATATTTTCGCGAGGTTTACTGCTCACAGAGTTTAATGTTTATCTACTTCATGATAATTCGTAATAAATTATGGTAAAACTAATAAAAAAACATTATTACATCATTTATAGCTTAAAATGTGGCACCAGTAGAAATATAATTATATTTGTAAAATTACTAGAGGACGGTAGATATTTTTGGTGCGTTGTTCTATACGCTACTATAAATGCTAACTGTACCTTAGCTATACCCAAACATAAGCGGATACAAAAACTAAGTTGTAAGCGTTTGCAATGTGCAAGATTTCTACTCTCACAGTGAGTTAAGCAGCAGACAGATGTTTGAATATTTTATTGCACGGATGAAAAGTGTAAGCCAAAAAGTTGAGTAAGATGTAAAAAAGTGTACCAAACTGTCCCGCTTCCCCCTATTTATTATAGTTTTTGTATTGGATCGCAAGAAAACTTTATTAAAGTACAAAGTTATAGAATATTAGGTATGATGTGGATGTATGTAACATGTAAGTCTGCACTATATAGTACACAACACAATAGAAAATTAAAATTACGGACCGAACACTTACATTGATAGTGTATAATGATTATCATATATGAAATTGGAGTGAAACGATGGATTTAATTTTTCACTACACCAACTGGTAAAGGCCCTTTTGAATGTTCAAAAACTAATGAGAAAGTTGCATTTTATCCAAATGTGGGCAAAGTAATCAGATGCAAATTTTGAATTGTTTTCTTATGTTAGCTGGTGGCGGGATTGACTTTTAAATGACAAGTTTTTTATTACGTCCATTTGGGTTTGATTTGGTTTTTTTCGTATTTCATAGTGATTATTTATCTCACGTGGTGTGGTGAACAATTTTGTGTTTCACTCGGAGGCAAAATTGTTAAACCCTCGTGCCTTGAAACCCTCGCAACGCTCAAGATTCCACTTCCAATATTAGCACAAGCGGTTAAACAACAACTTTGCCCCCTTGTAAAAAAAATAACTATTTACTGATTGTCCCTGGTTCATCAATAGAAGAGAAAAGCTTTTAATTTACCTGAAGTTACTGATTGTGAAGTTGTCAATCATGTTCACCATCTGTAACAAAAAAACATTTGCTTAGAATAGTACCTATGCCCCAGGTATCGCTGGTGTGATGTCTTAGAGGCGGACCTGCGTCGGCTGAATGCCAATTCATGGCAGGAAACCGCGCGGGATCGGGACAGGTGGCGTTCTCTTGTTTTGGAGGCCAAGATTCTTTTTGGATCGCTGAGCCAAAGCAGTTAGTTCAGTTAGTTAGTTAGTACCTATAACCTAACAAATTTTTAATCTAAAAGTAAGCGTCAATGTTTGTTTTTCTATTTCCGAATTTTATATATTCGAAGTAAGTAGTAAAAAATATTTGTTAGGTACGTAGGTACGTAAAGTGTATTAATTTCTGCACTAATGTCTACACAACCACGGATCTAGAATTAATAAAACTCCAGATTATCGATTTGGTTTCCTCGCAAAGGCTTTTAACGTAGACGTCAAAAGGATAATTCAAGTGCGTCCAGTGAACTGCTTCGCACTACCTTCCTATTGATCCATTCAATGCTAACCTGTAAGCGGCTGCCTTTAGCCTTCAACCCGTAAACGTAGGTATGCGGTTTCAGCGCAATTACAGCACACGTGATCCCGTAAGCGGAGCTGTCAAAAGGCTGCGTGACACGTCCTAATCCGCCTGAATCGCGAGTAATCACGATAACGGTAAAGAGACAAGTGATTTTGGAGCGCCGCCAGGACGAGCCTGCCGAGCACTCCATTTGCTCTTTACATAACTCCGTATTCACTGGATCATTAATCTTCCTAGTTCCACGCTAGGCCGAGTTTAATTTTAATAAACGGCTTTTGCTACACTACGGTATATATTTATTACGACTGCTTGACAATTTAACATTTATTCAGGAGGTAATGGTGTTAGCAATTTACTTAGAACCTAGACAACTCTAACTACATACCAACAGTGTTAGATTTTAATTTATGGATTTAATATGAAGTTGATTCATTTGTTGGAATTCTCTATTTCGTAATAGGAAGGTAGGTACTTAGGTATTAGGTTATACCAAAATGTATTGGACAAACGATTGGCGGGCCACAGGGTGCAAAGCAATATCTGAGGGTGCAATCGGGCTTAAAGCCAAAATTAGAGAGTTAAGCTAATATTCCGATTGCGATGTATGGAGATTGAGCGTTGCTGTAGCCTTGTAGTAGCGGGCGATATTAAATAATGTCAATTTCCTTAAGAGTCCGCAGCAAGCTCGGTTCTCCATACAAACGTTCGCTCTCATTTTGAAAGGACTAGCTACTCGTAGATTTCTCTGAAACTTTGTACTTGCAATAGGATAACGTATAACTGTGCCTGTAATCAGTTTATGTAGCTGCGGATACCATAGTTAAAAAAATACAGCTATTTCTTATCTCAGCTTATTTTCATAAAAAAACTTGTTTTTGCTCTATTTCATTTGTTTTATAAGCTGGATCTATATAAACTAATTAGAGGCATTGATATACCTCATGTCATTGTATGTGCAAAGTTTTATTACAATCTAACATGTAGTAAAAATATGCACAATGGTTGTCGATTTGCGGAAAATGCCCAGAAGCATTAACTTACCAATACCAACTAACATGTAGTATTAAAATGAGAGCGAAACTCCGTTTGTATGGGAAGGTGAAATTCGGCCGATCTTGCTGCAGTTGTAACGCTGCAATAGCAATGTTTTCATAACCGTAATGTAACCTTTGTTTTGAGAAATCGTTACGTACATGTAAACCACACTTAATAAAATCGTTGTCAAAACTAGCGTATTCGGACGGAGACCCGCAATTAATGGACTCTCCCAGGATCCTTAATAATCGTTAAAACAGCGTAAAAGCACGCCGGTCGTAATTCTGTTAGTGGTCACTGATGTGACGCACATATTCGTGATACACTTTCGAGCCTGTCTTCAGGGAGCGACCCTACGTCGGACCAACCCTTCGTCAGACTACTGGTAATATTTTATCGCTTCGGTGCCACCTACCTACACAGGCCCGGATAATTTGTTTCGATAAATGGTGAGTTTAACAAGGCTTTTCTGTTGTCTGTGCCCTTTTGTACAGGGCGGCGAGGTGCGAGAGAAAGTCGAGACTTTCACTGCAGTAAATTGTCCTATCTCACATGATTATCCATTATTAAGTGCGATAAGATACTTTACAAATTAGGGATTAATTCTACTCGTATTGTTTAGGAAGTGTTTGTTATGCTAAACCAATTATATTCGATTGCGTCCTACGGCTATTTTGATTAATGTGTACCTAATTCAATAGAAGCGTTTGTTCTTAGACATTATGCATGTGTTTATTTTGTGTATATATACACACAAGTACGTACGATATAAATACACACAAATACAATAATTATACAATTTTGACCTCCTAAACAATTTCCTTTTTAGAAAGAAATCTAAAGACTGGAAAGATATTTCATAAGTTTTCCCGAGGAATTCGTCTAAGCAGGCGTTGCTAATCTTAGCGCCAAAAGCTCTGAGAGCAATCTTCAATATTTCTTAGAGGTAGCCGTGACGTAACTTGGATAGGTAAGCTCACAATGCGGTAATATTCGGCGTACACCCGACGCAAGCTGTTTGTGCCTGACGTTACCATGAAAAGCGTGATTTACCTGCCTCCAGGGAAATACCATCGAACGCCCGGCTGCGATGTGGGTAATACGCACGCAGCTCTAATTCAGCTAATCTCCCTTTCTCGACTCTGCGGTTATAGGGTTTCATGTCATGATCCCGGTTAAGTGATATCTTAATGTTATCTCGTACGAGATTACTGTCGGGATTCTTCGCAATAAATTTCGTCATGTTTCCTCGTTGCGGAACGTTGCGAGTCATTTGCCGTTGACGTAATTTGTTCTAGCATTTTGATAAAGGCCTGTCATCAATATAAAACGTAGAAAATGCCAACGGTGTAACAACGGTAAACTAAACATTTTATCTTCACAGGCCTACTCGTATGTAGTGTTGATAGTTACGTCCAATTTACGGCGATATGTATATTGTAAATATTAGCACTCGTCGTTCATTTAAAAGTGGTTTAATAATTTAAGAGTTAGCTTTACATTTACGAGGGTGCGGACTTTAGGGTCGGCAACGCGCATGTTACTCCTATGGCGTACATAGGCTACGGAGACTACTTATCATCAGGCAGGCCGTATACTTGCTTGCCACCGACGTAGTATAAAAAAATCTAAATAAAAACGTTAATCCAAAATATTACTAAATTTTGAATTATATACTTATCTTTGAAAATATAGTGTAATTCATACGGCTAATGTAAATATCACGCTGAAACAGTACCTAGCAATTGATTCACAGAACTAGTCAAATAAGGCATTTAGTATCCATATCCTTAGTTGTTATCGATTCGATTGTATCGGAAAGGCAGAGTTAAGTCGGAGTCGAGTAAGGAGAGTTAACGAGTTAGACTCCCAAGCAATATTACAACACGAAATATTGACAATTCACTATTACGTGAATTCAATTATTTTTGCGACATTTATAGAAAAGCAGCAACCGTTACTCAATGGAATAAAGGCCTCGGGGCAATATTCACAAACTTAAGTCAATACAAATTCAATATGAATTTTAGTGTTTTACTAGCCCTACAAATATGGCTGGCTTATAGAGCAAATGAGTTCCCGCATAAATGCCTTTCCCAATAATTTTAATACATCCGAGAATCAGGCTTATGGTTAAAATAATCAACTGTCGTAAATAAACTGAATAGTTTACGATACATGTAAATCACGACGACATCGCAAAAGATACTAAACGAAGTACTGTCTATCACTGGAGTCTTTTATTCCTTTCAATTCTCATGAAGGTGATACAAAGGACTGTTTGCATAAATCCTGACTGTCGAATAAATGGCTTTTATGCCTCTACTTATCGTCTCTCGGATCTATAACGGCTCCACCGGGGTTTATTAAGCCAGATGCCCGATGTTAATTCACAATCTTTATTTTTATACTGCGATCGAACTGTTGATGTCTGTTTCTTCTGAATTCAATCTAATTTTAACGTTAACACGGCCATTAAAGTGTTTGAATAAAGTCTAAAAATATGTGTTAACCGATATCGAGGCCAACATTGTTAGCAGTGGCGAAGAAAAGCCCTTCAGATTCCCAGTAAGAGCAAACGTTATCATATCTGCCATGCCTCCGAATATATAGGACGTGTAAAAACCCGTTTAGAGAGGTTATCTCTTGTAGAAAATTGCTTTGCATCTCTAAGGAAATAACGTGGCAAGGATATTCGTTTTGCAAAACTTTTAGAATCGGTTTCGCGATACTAAATGCCAGTGGTTGATGTTTATGCTAAAAAAGAATGATGCAACTTAAGAAGATATGCATTGTTTATTTTTATTATTAAATTCTTATATTTTATTTTTGTTTTTCTTCTTTTACTGACTATAATATTAAATGTGACCGCCTCCGGCAAAACGTCCCACTTTGTCGCTTGCCATAGGGATGCCTTGACAGGTTATTCGTATAAAGATACAAGCAAATCTCATCCTTATGGCAAGCGACAAATTGGAACGTTTTGCCGGCCATGGTCACAAATTTCTCTGTGGCCGAAAAAAATTAACAACAAAATATCCTCGCACGAGTTTGTTTAGAATTGCTAATAAGTATTAAAGATTCTTTCAAACAGTACACAGCAAAAACAATTCCTGTAAAACTGAAATATTTAGTAGAGTAAAAGTAATGGACACGGGGACCGAATGTACTGCACCCATACATGTGTATTATCATGTCTTATAAAATCGGCCAAGAGCATGTCGGGCTATGCTCAGTGTAGGGTTCTATAATTTCAATGGGGGCTATTAATAAGTATAAAAATAAGGCAATACCTTCGCAGCGTGGCGAAACTATTCACTTTATCAAAATTACCATTGGGTTAAGGCAAAAAAAAAAAACATTTTGTATGGGAGGTACACTAAAAACCGTTCGGTCGAAATGCTTGATTTAGGTATCCATGCTAAATTGGAGCTTTCTAGCATAACGATTACGGGAAAAGCCTCGGACAGACAGACGGACGGACATGGCGAAACTATAAGTTGACTACGGAAGCCTAAAAATAACAGGGATTATATAACGTATACTGTTTAAAAGAAAATTATAAACGTGGCTTAAGCGCATACCGTTCTAGAAAATAATTTTATACAATAAAGCTCTATTGTTAAAAAGCATATTAGTATGAAGTAGAAGAGTGAGTAGTCTGAACACTGAAGTAAATGGAATATTTAAATTTGCTTGCGTGCGGAGGCGTGCGGGCGGCGCGGGTCACGCGAGTGCTCATGACAGATACTGCACACTCCGCTATATCATACCTACCCTCACATAAAAATTACATACGTACCCAAAGCCAAAGTGACTCAGTAGCGAGTGTTTTATGCTCACTCATGTTTTGTCATAACTTTTATTTATTTGTGTGCTGCTTTTAACCACCGAAACACTAACAAAATATTTGAATCACGAAGCAATCATAACATCATTAATGTTTTGAACTACACATACCCAGTTTTACATTTTATTACTTTAAATAGGGTCATAGTCGGTCACGGAAATGGTATTTCACATTGAATTGTGCTAGCTGGCAGGTCATCTAACGACGTCAATTACAGGGTGGGTTTAGTGCAAGGGGAGTGCAGCCGGAGAGCCCGGTGACTCATCCAGCGCGCCCAGACGGCGCCGGCACGCACTTTCTTGCCCCACCCTATAAAACTGCACCAACGTACTCGTTGCGCACACATCTAGCTCATGTAGCTCCCGACACGGATAACGAACTATTCTTTACTCCTTTGTAAAGAGAATTTCGAGACACACGCGAAAACAAAGGAAGAAACTAACTCGCCTGTCGCTATTGGTGTCCTGTGCCGGCTTCGCATACTAAGTGATGCAGTAACTTTAAATCGTTATTTAGTAGTACGCGTATACAAAAGTAGTTGGGAATACGATTTAAATTACTAATTGGTGTTGGATTTATGTCCAAGTTAAAGTTCTCTTCATGTTATATTTACCATTGTTCAGAATTCGCAAATTGGTAGTCGTTTAACGTCCACGGACTTTTTTTGTAACTATTTCTCGGGTGTGCTTTTTGGTGGCAAACTGGCAGTGGGAAGAGGCGGAAGGGCGGGGCGGTTCGTTTCTATCAGGGTAATGCTGGGCTGTAATTCCCAGATGCCTCAGAAGAAATATCATACGCGTGACCTCTAACATCCTAGTTTCTTATACATACAGCCAGATGAGTTTATATTTATAAAACATCGAAACGGTTTGTTGCTATGAAGAGCATGAAATTTCTATGAGAAACGTCACCAGTGACGTCACAATGAATCTACACACAAAAATACATCGTACAAAAGGCTGACTTAATACTTATAGAACATTCTCTCTCATACCAGTCAACCTTCGGGCTGAGCAGATAAGTTGTAGTCGATGAAACATCATTAGGTAACATAATATTTTATTGATAAAAAACCCAACCCAACAACACGACCATTAAGAAATGTATAAAATAAAATGAGAGATCTATGAATTTTCTTCACTGTATTTTCGTAAAGTTTGAAAATATTATTATTTTATTTAAGAAAATAGTTTCTTTCTACAAATCTACTATCGTAGAGGTACCGGGGGCTTAGTCAAGATGACAATGGTTTGCAGAAAATGAAACGAAACGATATCTAACTAATGTAAGGAAAAGATAGCGATTCGTTTCCTGCAAACGATTGTCATCTTGGCTAAGCCTCCTGGCCTACGCTCAGTAGCTAAGTGACGGGAATTGTAGCGCTGCATTGGTTCCTAGTGGTTAGACGAGCGGCGCCGCGGTTGCCAGTCACGACTGCTTCGGAGCGGAAAACTCACTTTATCATTTTTTATATCGGCATCACAGAAAATCGTCGTGCTTTAAACTTGATTCTAAACTAAAGTCAATATCAGGTACTATGCATAATCTATGCGTATAACTTTGAAAACTAGAATACCATACGAGTATGCTGTACTGTATACAGGTGAAATTTTAATCTACAGCCATTTGTCGTTCAGTATGACATAAAGTCACTCTGCGAGTATGGTGGGTGATTAACTGATTAACAATACATCCTGTATATTAGTTATAAAAAAATATACATATTTAATATTTATTTAAAAAATAAATAGATTTAATACATTAAATTTTCACTCTCAATCTTCATCAACTTTTCGATTATCAAATCGCTGTCTTAAAGATTTTGCTTCAAAAAAGCTCAAGTAGTTTTATAAAAAGATATGGTTCTCATAGCTAAGACTGAACTCCTATCACACCTTGAAATTTGAATCGAACCATCAATAGTCCAAACTATTGGTTTGATTCAAATTTCAAGGTACTGCTTATGTTTATTACGACTATAATAAGACTTACAAAGTCTTATTATTATACTTATAATTAAACATAAAAACGAACATAAGTATGCAAATTGCAATTTTTTTGCCGAAAAACAGTACCCTCCGTTTTTTTTTGTTCGTTATTGCAGTAGTTGCAACTACGCAAAGTGCGACGATATAGGTATCTGCGGAATCATTGTCAAGATATCTCACCCTTATTGGTAAAACAAGAAGTAGCCGGCCATGGGCGTCATAGTCTGGTGCGTTTTCGTTTTTTCCTTTTATCACGATTGTACCTGCGCTGAACTGGTGTAGGGAAGCAGATATGTGGTTCGGATTCGGAGTAGTGTGTTTTAAAAATAATTTGTTTTTGATATGAAAAGACTAACTGTAAGTATCGAAGAAAGACGAAGACGAAAGTGGTAGTAAGAGGTTAATTCAAAAATCATATTATCAGCTTGATTCTTTGTTATTTATTTATGTCTTGGGTGTTTCCTATTGAGTATACTACCTACATAGACACGGTTACGACTGTCGAATTGAGTACCTAAAACTGTTCGTAAAATTATTATTTAAGTAGGTATTCCTTAGATTGATTTAAGAAATACTTTGTGAAATACTGAATCGCTTTTAGTTGCACATTCAAAACGTACGCTAAAGAAATTGTATAAACAGAAGACCGAAAAATGTTTCGGCTTTACCGAAAAACTCTTGCAAAGCGGCGAATTTGCTTAAAGAGTGTGTTCCCACAAATAACTTGTTACGTCAAGCACCTGGATTTAAATGTCGCTGTGAAAAGTGCCTTGTTATTTATTTGTTATTAAGAATTTAGTAGTTAAATATACAAGCATTAATGTAGTCAGTTTAATAAATAAATAATAATAATAATAATAAATGGTTCGAAAGCCTTCCAGCCGGCGATTGGCGAGGATTTAGACCTTCATAAATGCGCTGGTTCAGGTGCCGCTAATACTTTTGTTGGTGCCTCGGACATTCAACACCCGTTTCTTGGTGAAAAAAGATGAAAACTAAAAATAAAATAGATAAAATAAAGGCCCTACACTCACCCCCGTGGCGCTTGTGCAGGTCTTGGCTTGTTTTTCAGCGTATAATTATTCCGCTTTCAATATTGAGTCCGTCTTCTAAATATTAATATATAAAATTCACCGCAAAATCTTTCTTGTCAAATAAATTTCCGTTCACAAATCCACGGCAAAATCAAGTCTATAATATAATAATAAATATTATAGGACATTATTACACAAATTGACTAAGTCCCACAGTAAGCTCAATAAGGCTTGTGTTGAGGGTACTTAGACAACGATACCTATATATAATATATAAATATGTATAAATACTTAAATACATAGAAAACACCCATGACTCAGGAACAAATATCCATGCTCATCACACGAATAAATGCCCTTACTAGGATTTGAACCCGGGACCATCAGCTTCGTAGGCAGGGTCACCCACTAGGCCAAACCGATCGTCAAACTCCATTGCGTTTAAGCTCCATTGCTCCAATAAAGTAACGTCCGAGTAACCTACTTAGGTAAAGTGTAGATCAAGCTTTTAGAGTCTAGAGATTGTATTTTTTTTGGGTTGATACCTACTCCTGTTTTTTTGTTGAGAATCAATTTTCTACCAACTGCATGTAAGCATGCAAAAATCATGAATGAAAGTCAAACACTGTAGAACAGCGGTACGTACATTCGTATTCGGCGCTTGAAATGCCTCTAAATGATTCTTTAAACGTGATGTCACGTCTTTGTAGCAGGCATCCCAATGTTTGGAAAAACAAGAAAAACTTTAAATTTCGAGGTGACACAATTTAGTTTTCGCTTTATTCTCATTTTTACCCATTTAACTAGAACAACTTGATTTTAACTAGATTAGAAATATTTTTTTTGTCAACCTCCCTAGTCCATTGTAACTTTAAACTGTAGTACTTAGCTAAACTCAAAAGTAAAGAATGTTAACTATGTAAATTAGAGATCGGCCAAATATTCAGTAATTACTCGGTATTAGGCATATTCAGCAAATTTTTCAATGTTCATATTCGGCCGAATGATTTGGTTAAAGTGTTGAATATTCGGCAATTATTTTTTTTATGTATTGTTCCGACACTGTAGAATACAAGCTACTCCAGAACGTTCAAGATACTCTTCATCAGATTACGTCTTCCCGTTGTCATTAAAACGCTTGATGAGATGAAACATGTTGAATCAGTTTTGATTATTTGTCGATGGTCGAAAATGTATTCGAAATTCCCTTGTTTTTTGAACTGTTAAAATCGCCTATGCGGCAAATCGCAGTGATGCGGTTAATCTTTGGCTACCAACGAAGGTAATTCAAGCATTTTGAAAGGTTTATTAGAATTTATAGATAAACCGAATAGTTCGGCCGAACATTCGGTTCGGTAAGATTTGAACCAAACATTCGGCCGATTATTCGTATTCGGCAAACTCCATATTCGGGCATCTCTAATATCAAGATAAGTATAAGTTTTTTATATAATTATAGTAATTCGTATATTCCTTCTTCGTTTTAAGATAAGAAGCAAACATTGAAAAATTTAACTCTTATACATATTAATTTAGTTACCGTGACCTTATCCGTCTGTATGTAAAACAGCCTCACAGGGATCTATTTAAAACTATACAAAAATATCTGTCTTTTGTACTTATTTAAGTAAATAGGTATATAGAATAGATAGGATGTCACTCGTCACATACATGTATCCAATAAAAAATCAACAAACATATACGTGTCACATCAGTTATTTTTTTTTCTGCTAGTGCCAATTTATTATTTGTTGATCGTTTTCGATCTAACGTATTTGCTATGTGTGAAGTTGGTAGTGTGGGAAATATAAGCGATGCCAACGCACGATGTGGACTTTCGCGGGACAACATCTTTATACTATTTGGCAGCTGCCAACTGTCAAATAAGCAATATGTCCCACACCCACTAGAGCGGTGCCACAGTCATGCACCGAGGGAATACCTAAGTACAGTCACCTGTAATAATATGTTGTACAACGAAGGCCGGAAAAATATGCCATACGATCTTATTTCTAGAGCCATAAGAGCGTGTCACATATTTTGCGTTCTTCGTAGAGTAACATGTAATTGCAGGTGACTGTACCTACGGTTATAGACATGCGTAATCCGTACCCCTAGTGTAAATAAATTCGATTTCGAAACGTGACGTACGCGTTTGCGTTTAGTCTCATTTTGTATTGGATTTAGAAAGAGCGCGCCAAGCGGGACGTTTTGGAAACTCAAAATCCTATACAAAATGAGACTTAACGCAAACGCGTTCGTCACGTTATGATGTCGATCAAATTTACACTAGGGGTACCGAATGCTCTTAGCTCTGTTCGTTTTCTGAAGCAATTGTGTCACTTTACGACTTAAACGTATTTGTTGACATTTAAATACAAAAATGTATTATGTAGGTAAGCATATTATTATTAAACAAAAATTGTTACTATATCAAGTAATAATTTGCCGCCTTCGGGCTAATACTGGGGAATTACGAGGAGGTATTATTTATGCAAATATATCCAAATATTATCATTAATAGGAACTACCGCAATTGCGGGTTAATAAATGCGTTTGAGTCGTACCGGTTCGGGATTCATTGCACGACTCGCAACTCTCGCAAGTCGGTCAAAGAGAACTCGGACAAGCTTTACCTTGCCATTGTTAAATGCGATTGAGTTTCCTTTGCTTAGTTAACTACATATTTACCAATGTAAATTCAGTGTGAAATTACTGGTTCCAGGTAACTAAATCTAGGTAGATATAGGTCGATCTATGGCTTGGCGACTGGCGTACGGTACTCGAATCATACCAGCTTGACTATTTTATGACGACGACGTAGGCCAAACATGTTAAGGCTAGTAATAATATTGATGTTCTGTCAGTAAACTTATATATTAAAAAAAATTGAATATAATAAAAGTGATTACGTTTGATCCTAAAGTTGAATTACGTTCCCAAAATCATTTGGAATACATTTCAATCTAAATGAGAAAGGGTATTAAATGGAAGGTTCTTAAAACGCTACCACGTCATAAAACATTAACAAATATTGTCGAAAACTTTTATGGAAAGATAAAAATATCCCGTTCAGTTCTCTTTACACCGAAGATTAGGTACTAACTACATGTTTACCGAAATAGGTTTCTTTTAGCTCAGAATACAAAACGACAAAGCAGACATAATTTTTACATAAATAAAAGCTCTCTTTACACAAGACGGGAAAATAATGACACTTAAAAGGTGTCGTAAGTCGTAAGTTCACGAGTTTCGGCTTGTCGCTAAGATGTGAGTTTTTACGTGTCTCGAGTGTGAGTAGATAGATATCCATTAAGTAAGGAACTACTAATGGCTTGGGAACATCAGGTCCAGGTCGCGCCACTCTATATATTTAAACATCAGTCCACTGACCAGTAGGAAATCTCGTAATTTTTAAAGCGGATGTTCATCAAACGCATCATGCATACTTACAACTATTGTCAAAACTGCAACGGAACCCGGTCGGATGATATTCAGTTACGTAATTATCATTCGTTAGGTATTACTTATTATCACGTACGTAATATCATCAGGTCTTTAATAAAACTCTCAACTCTTTAGTATTTATTTTATTGATTTCCTTTAGTTAGTCAGTCTGGTACCTAATATTTACTGAGTCGCTATACTTGCTTACCGTTCTTCGTCAAATTTAATCTAGTCAAAGGTACAATCGTTTAAAGGGATAAATAAGTTCGCCTTTGTATTGCCTGTCCTGTATTTGTGTGTTCTATACGAATAAAGAGTTTATACATACATACACTGTTAATACAAATATAGAAGTCTAATGGCAGTTCTAAATACTACCTGAATAAACAATGGATTCATAAAGTGTTCGAATTATTTTATTTTATTTCTAGGTTTAATTTTAGTTTTAATTTTGTAATATTATATTTTAGTTTAGTTAGTCAATATAGATTGTTTAAGAAATTTATTAGAATAAACATTATATTTACTTCCCGAAAAAAAAAAAATATATATATATTATAATACAATAAACCAGAAAACTGATTATTTATCGGTATTCGATAGCTAAAGTCGGGGTGTGTAAGCACTAATAAAATATTAGTATATTCAGTCAAAACTACAGGTCCCGTTTCTCTAATCTCTACATATTATTTGATTAAATCTAAACACGTAGGTAGGCGTATAGCAAATACTCTTGTTTGGTCCTTGCAGGTGATGATGTAAGTATATTTACGTTTATCTTTTAGACTACAAACCTGTAAAGCTATAATTACATTTTCATTGTACAAATATTATTCATAACGAATAATCGAAGCCGTTGAATAATTTACTGAAACCATTTAATGTTTCATTAAACAAAGTTACTTAGTTATTCAAATGCTTTGTTGAACAGAGATAGTTTGAAATGATTTGGGGATTTAGATAGCAATAGCTTAGTGAGTCAGAATATTAATTTAACCGAGTTTCGGAATAATTGAAAGCCTTTCCAACTGATTAAGGGTTTTTAAAAATGTATGTTTTTTATTACAGCGTATATTTCAGTTCATTTTTAGAATTCGTTTTTTAGGATTAGAAAAGACAAGTCAAGAATGTCAAAATCGCTTCTTTCTAATGCTAAAAAGAAACGAACTGTAGTTGTATATTTGCGTCGCAGAGTTGTTTGTATACGAAAGATTACAAGAATTCACTTTTAAATGGGGCGTTTTCTAGCAAAATTTAACTTATTTTTGGTAATTATTAACACGCTGCCATTTGGTTACCTTTTCCTTGAGAATGTCACATATTTTAATATGTAACATAACAAGTGCGAGATACAAGTTCCTTTCATGTGATTTAAGTTAATCTTCCTGTTGCCCTCATCGGCTTCATCCCAGTTTATTTTACGCGTTTCCACCTTTTCAGTCCGGCATACGGCTCCGCTTTCCATTGTTAAATCCTAAATTACTACCATAGCTATCGTAAAATATCGAGCTCATCCCATGATATATAGAAGCTCAACCCGAAAGAAATGTTCGGTTTCAAACTCCGCTTCACTGTTACAAGTAGGTATACGAAGTCTACCGAATGTTCATGGAACCAGTGTAAACTGTTCGCCTATTACGCTTATTTGTTAAGAATCTCGAGGTCAAGTAATACGGGAGACAAGCTTACAGTCGAGACAATGCATTCTGAATATGCTGATCTAAAATAACGTGACGCTGCAGACGCCGGCGCGCAACATATTAAACTTTATTTGCGGCGTCCGTCTATAAAAAGCGCGTGCGTACGTCTGGCCGCCCGTCTCGTCCCTACTTTATATGCTGAGTTTAATACAAACTTTCTGAATTTAATACTATTATCATATTATGCTTGTTATTGTTTGATTTGACTAAATAAGGTTTAACCTGCTAAATTCTATTAGGTATCTATAGCATTGCTAAAACCTACTATCTAATAACTTATTTAGGGTGCAGCGCGTAAGAAATATAATTTGTTATTTACATTTGAGATGGGCGGAATATGGAGTTTGCCGAATAATCGGCCGAATGGTCGGTTTAAATCTTAACGAATCAAATATTCGGCCGAATTATTCGGTTCATCTATAAATTCTAATAAACCTTTCATAATGATTAAATTACCTTCATTAGCGCCACTTGCACCATCCCACTAACCCGGGGTTAACCGGTTAAACAGTTAACCCAGTGTCAAATTGTGCTGGTAAACATGGTAAGCCCAGGTTTAACCGGTTAATCCCGTGTTAGTGATTGGTGCAAGAGGCCTTTAGTATCTAAAAATTAACCGCATCACTGCACTGCGAAGTCGAAGGACAAAACACAAATTATTTTTGAACAAATTTTCAACCCTCGCCAAATAATCAAAACTGATTCAACATAGACGTAATCTGGCAGAATCTTGAAAGTTCTGGAGGAGCTTGTATTCTACAGTGTCGCAACAAGACAACATAAAAAAATAATTGCCGAATATTCGGCACTTACTCCAAATAATTCGGCCGAATACGAACATTAAAAAACTTGCCGAATATGCCTAATACCGACTAATTGCCGAATATTGAATTCTCTACTTCTTTTGTTTAAATAACGTTACGGCTACTAAATAGGATGAAATGATAGGAGCTTGCAAGATTACATAATCAATTACCTACTCTACTTTATTCTGTTCTAGATGCCAGTGTGACCACGTCAAGCCTATGTTTAGACTTTGGAGTAATAGGTAAATAGAGAAGAACCGGTGTTTTAAATCAACGGCGCGAGTGTGGGCGCTGTGCGCAGCTTGCGATGGCAAAAAATAAGGATTGGGCGAATCGGCACCTGCGGCGAGTTATTAGAAACATTAAATAATATAAATGCTAACACGTTTTGTAGAAACAGCTAATGTACAAATACGATTAAAAACCTGTCGCGTGCTGTTCTGAGAACACGTGTAATGACCATAAAGTACCTACAATATTGCAGTTGCAGTAAAACTTATTGGAATAATTTAGGCGTTGCACTGAAATAACCTTGGCGTGAAATTTCTCTCGTGAGTTTAACGAGTGAGCACTGAAAATTCCACGGCTTGTCCTCCACGCCACTTGTCAAAAGTCGCTTAACTGAATGAGAATAGCCCGTGCGCGCATTTTCTATGTCCTTGAAGTTCCAGTGCAACTGAACAGCTATTCTTGTTTTACTGATGGTTCTATTCGTGGCTGTGAGCTGTACTTGTGATTAAATATTATGATTATGGCTGATGCTTGTGATTTCCTCGGTGGTTCGATCGCATTTCCAATTGCACATTTCGTTAACACTCCGGAGTCTGAGAGAAGTCAATTAATAAAGAATCTATATTTTTTTATGTTTGCATTATTTATTATGTATGCATTTAGCAATTTGTGTTGAAGCGGCAAAAACAGGTAGGTACCTACAAAATCTGTATTCGTATAACGCAAGCGTAAAACTGTAAATCGCTGTTTATGATTGGTTTCCTGCAAATACATTAATTCAATAGGAGATTAAACGATTGATTTCATATCAGGTATCCAAAACAAGATCAGTGATCTAGTTACAGTGAATTATTGCAAGCTGAGGTAAATAACGGTCGCGTTGCACCCCCTAGGCGTAGCAGCTAATTGCAGTAGGAAAACCCGGCGCATGCGGCTAATGCGGCAGTATGGGACTGTGGAAATATATAGAAGGCAGGGTTGCCATTTGATTGTCGGCTTTCTTCGAATCCATTCCACGTTCGTTTATTATTAAAGCTTTTGCTTAGTGCTTGTCGGTGTTCCAAAGCTAGAAATTTGTCACAGGGATTGGTAGAATTGTTCTATTGATAATATTGTGTTGGTTTTGTGATATTTATCTCTTTTTGCATGAATCTGCGTTTAGTTTTTTAAGCACTATCAATACCAAAGGCGAACTTTAAAAAAAAATTACCGTTATTATGCCTATATTAGGTAAAAAAAAATAATTACAAAATGTCGAGTAATGCTCCCAGCTATTAATGATCCCATTTGGCAACTTTACGAAGATAGTCTCTTTTATATAAATAAGCAATTAACGCGATTAATTAATTATTAGCATCCATTAACATACTCGTCTGCAAAGTTTATATTAATTACCGGTTGGCTCGTAGCTTCAAATTCTGAATATAACGTTAAGTATTTAAATATACGGACTTCAAAATACGTACCTACTATAATAGATGACTTCCTAGAAGCGCGGAAAACTGGACAACATGGCAATACTCGTAGAGAGAAATCCTTCGGGGCGTGCGTCAAACACATAATAAACTATTGTGCTAACGCAAATAAAGTTTGGCTAGTTGTCATGTAAACTGTGGCATTAACATTAATATTACCTAGTAGATTTATCTCTATTCGTAAAACGAACGTTAGGTATATGTATAATTTATTATAGGATAGGTAGTAAAGAAGGATAAGAAAATAAATATTTCCTAGTTAGTAAGTAGCCTCATGTTTGTCTTTTAAATTATACACTTTACTTCGTGTTTAGACTTGGTTTCTTTTAGTAGTTCTAAGAAACGTCCTAGCTAGTAGAACTACAAAATTAGGAAACCTATCCTTAGAAAAGTAACCGGAAACAGTCGGCTACAATTTACATAGATTACAATGTAAATTGTAATGTATGTTTATCGTTTACTTACGTGCATCAAGCTGAATTGGCAAAAGAAAGTACGAGTATATGATTTTATATTGGGATGAGAAATATGAAGGCGGATTATGTAGATACCTACCTGAAAATAAAATTAATTACTGTCAAATAAACATTTGCAACAACAACTTTCAACACGTCATAAAAACTAAAATATATATTGTATGTCTCATAAATTGACACGAGTAAAAGGTTACGTACTTAGTATTTGATAGGTACAAGCATTCCGATTGGTTACAACTGCTTAAGTAAGTGACAATACAGTAGGTACTTGTTTACTGTGACTGGTTAATTTATCAAAGACTCGTAACGTGTACTAAGTACGCGAAGGTTGTATGCAAAAGTGGTATAAACGGCCTAGTACTAAAACGGGTTGGTCCAGGAATTATTATAATTATTAATTATTACGAAGGCTCCATTTATGCATAGTTTAGTGGAAACCGTGGAAAGGTCCAGCGGCACCTGCTCTCGTTAGCCGTATTATACCGGCTGCCGCCATGTGCCCTTACGTAAAATACTCAAAACATTATAAGATTATAACAGTCATGTTTTTCATCCATCACCCATATTCTGAAAATGGGTTGTATATACATGTATATACATACATATAAGAAGCAGGGCCGAAAAGTGACACGTGGCGGAAACAAATGGAAAATCTCATAATTATATTATAAAGTATGTCTTTATACATATGGAATGAACTGTCGCCTGCGGTATTTCCGGACCGATACGACCTTCAAACCTTCAAGAAAAGAGCGTACTCCCATCTGAAAAACCGGCAACGCACTTACAACCCTTCTGGTGTTGCAGGTGTCCATGGGTGGCTGTAATCGCTTACCATCAGGTGATCCGTCTGCTCGTTAGCCTCCTCTATCATAAAAAAAACATAGTTCAGTTAAATTTTTTGCATTTTATTTGTTGTGTTACCCGTATGTAACCTTATACTACTAAGTGAGTTGGTGTAGAAAGATGACAGATAACTAGCCAGGAAAGCTAGCTAGCTAGGAAGTCTAGCGGTTCAAATAAAAAAACGTCATTGTAATCGCAAACCTATCCATGCTAATTATATTAGTACGACCATATTTTAATTTTCGAGTGTCTTGCTTTATATGTATTGCATGCCTGTCATAAGGACTACTTTTTATTTAAGAAAAACTATTGTATCAAAACACTATGTTTTTTGCAATAACTATATTTCAATTTCAATTTCGAAGAAAATACGTTGATTAGGTAAAATGTTTCTCAAAAACGTTGACAAATGAGAATATAACTAAATATTCATGAGCAAGACCTAGAGACCCAGATCTGACTTACAACTTCGGGTCATGTTGTTAAGTAACAGAGTATGTGGGTAAATATGTTTTTGCGAGACTAATTCGAAAATAGCTTACGAACATCCAATATATTTACGGAAAGGTCATCAAAGTTCAATGTCCGTGATACCATAAGCGAGTGCAGGTGCTCGGCAGCTGTATTCAGACCCTTGGCTGCACAATATCACATGTGGTTATCATGCCCAAACTCATATACGACGTTGTTCTACTAGAGATATTCCTTAAGACTCCATTCGCGCACGCGTCGACTTTAATTAGAAATGTCAACAAGAAATAAAGTATGTCTTTATACATACATATGGATACCGAGAAACTAATCCAGCAAGAAAATACGACGACATCAGTGAAAAAGCAAGTTTGTTAAGGACATAGAACTGAAACATTTTAACCTCTATTTTGATAAGTTAGTGTCTTACAAGTAAACACTGTTAGTTTTAGCGTTGTGTAAACATTTTAAGCCCTTAGTTAGATTTTACTGTAACGTATGAAACGTATTAGTGTAGCTGCGTATCATTATCTTCCTTAACCGCTAGTCATAAACCGGTGCTTGTTATAAACATTTGAGCAACCATAGTTATGATTACTATATTCATGTATTAATTGGTCTCACTCTTAAATTAAAATGCGAACTTTGAGAGCTAAATCATTGTAAAACGCGTGCATACACGTTTTGGAGATGTCTTAACCTCTTAGATTACGGAAACTTATACAGGTATCACAGGTACAGTATTCTTTAAACTCGAACGAATGATATTGAAGCCAATTAAGCTCACGACTATGCTATTAAGTTATTTAAGCGTAAAAAATTTAGGAGACCAAGGGTTATTTTTATATATATATACACTTTTGTCATTTATGTACATACGAACGCCTTGATTTACGCGTATAAGTAGCCTATACGCATTGACTTCTTATGGGATAGCTTTTCAAGTAGGTATATCAAACGCAAAACAATTCGGGTCGTCTGTAGAGTACAACTTATAATTTAAAAGATTACCCTACATACGACCTTTTCTTTACGTTTTAAGATTCTGGAACTCCTGAGATAAAAACAAATATACTACTTATACAAGTAGGTAGGTATATTCGTTTGGTTAATATCTTAATATGATTTCCATGGCCGTATTATTGAAGATTAATGGTTGGTTGGAGTAATTTATTTACAGTCGGGCGAACAATGCCGACCATTTCAAGGTGCATGCGACTGCGTAAACAGCGGGTCGAAACTTACGATCATGTATCGTTTTAAATTAAGGGTGCTAAATGTCAGCATGCTGTATCAATTGACCTTTCGTACACTTGACTGCATTCTTTGGCAGTTGCTAACCGTCTGTATTCTATCTGTAATTCTGTACGATATTTTTTATTGAGTTTTAAGAATACGCTCTTGAGTTTTTTTTAATAACTATTTTGATAATTACCTTAGTAGACTTAGTAGTTATGGACTAAGGCGACTATTCGCTATGTACACGACTGTCACGCAACCTAGCCCCCGCAAATCCAGGGGAAAACGTCAATTCACTACATCTTATAAAACTACTCCAAAACTAAAAACTACTGAACGGATTTCCATGCGACTTTCATCTATCAATAGAGTGATTCTTGAGGAAGGTTTAGGTATATAACTTGTCTCTTATAAAAAAAATCACGCTGGCTAGGAGCTTTAATTGAAAACGCTGCCTAATCCTTTTGAGCTGCCCATTCATAACTTGACAATGTGGCATTTGCAAAGCTATTTACACGGATAGGGTTATTCCCACTATTTACTACCACTGGGAAAACAATCCCACCTTTTACCAGTGTTAATTGGTAAAAGGTGAGATTTTTTTTCCCAGTTCAATACTAATAAAACAGTATAAATATAGAGTGCTTTAATCAATAATCAATTAAAAATATAATGAATGATAACTATTATAAGTTAATTAGTTATTAGTTTAATTATAAGTCGAATACTGTTTCAGTAAACTACCTTAAAGGTGAACAAAAATAATCAGTCAATGACTGATTTGTTTGTTCGATCGTATAATTGTGATGTTATTTATTGAAACGGACCTTATTGTCGATGGCGCTTACGCCATTATCTGCGATGCTCCTATGTTAATACAACAACGCTGCGCTACGCAGTGCGGCGTAAGCGCCCTCGACAAAATATCCAGGTTTCATAGATAACGTCACAATTAATTCAATTTACAATTAATGAGATATAATTCAACCAAACGTTAATTTCTCTTTTACTTTTAATTTTATGTACTTGCACCGGTTTAAAAAAATATATGATTTATTTTCAGGCAACTAAGGCCCATAGATAACGTCACAATTAATTCAATTTACAATTAATAAGATATGATTCAACCAAACGTTAATTTCTCTTTTACTTTTAATTTTATGTACTTGCACCGGTTTAAAAAATATATCATTTATTTTCAGGCAACCTACCTTACAGACTAACATATATACAAATCTTAAAATATAAAAATCATTTTGACGACGCAGTTTTAGGTTTTAATATTTTTGATCACTTTTAAAGTAGATAAATGAAACAATTTATTTATTAAAGCACTCCTTATTTATGCTATACTGTTTTTATAAGTATTGAACTCTAACAACATTTTGGTGGTAACTACTGGGAAAAAAATCCCACTTTTTACCAGTGATAACTAGTGGGATTTTTTCCCAGTAGTTAACAACTTAGTGGTAACTAGTGGGAATAACCAGTCTTAATAATTATCAAATTAAATGGGTTAGTTATATTAAGCATTTCATACAGATTACAATGGTCCCGTACACCATACAATTTAAATAAATATTTCAGGAGTAATCTTAAATTAAAGTTTCATTTCGAGCCATATAACTTGTACACAATGTTAAAGTTAGACGCTATGCGCAATTAGTTCTAATTTTTACCACCTTATGCACTGGGATCGCTTTACTTACCCCCACCATGCACTTCGCACGTAGCCAATTAAAGTAATTGTTACAAGCTTTTATCTTTTAACTTGCAATGTAACTATGTACGTATGTTTGTAGGGGTCAAATCTTGCAAGACAAATTTGACCCACTTCCCGGTTTCCGATGGAGCTGAAAATTTGCATACATATGTATTAAGTCGGATGACAATGCAATATTATGGTACAATCGAGCTGATTTGATGATGGAGACAGGAGGTGGCCATAGGTACCTATCTACCTATTACTCTGTGATGAACAACGCAACCTAATTGTATTTGGGGTTTTTAGAATTGGCTCAATGAGTATTAGTTGCCTGTGGAAAGAAAAGTAGTCAGCGATAAAAGATGTACGAAAAATGATTTTTTTTACAAAAACTTATTTTTAATGTCATATAGTACAATACAATACAAATACTCTTTATTGCATACCTCAATACAGAAACAGTACACATAAAGAAGAGGTAAACAACAGGCGGGCTTATTGCTAAAAAGCGATCTCTTCCAGACAACCTTTAGGTAGCGGAATTAAAAAAATATATATATGTCATGTCAGTAGGTGTTCCAGATGCAAAAAAAGATGTCTAGCACAGAATAAACACAAAGCAAAACAATATATCATATACAAATATAAATAAAAACATATATAAATACATATACATACATATATTAAAATACATATTATATATATATATATATATAAATTATATGTATGCTTTATTTATATGAAGGCTGAAATTGTTCTTTGCTTACATAAACAAAATAAATATGCTTTATTTCAACGATGAGAATGCTTCCTTGCGTCGTTGTACTTGACACATAAATAACAACATCATTATTATGATAATTGCAATACCTGCTTGGTAAGTCTAAAGTACTAGCAAGTAGGTACCGAATACTAAATCTTAAGTAGAATCGTAATTTCATAAGCGATTAATTTTACTACCAACCTAAGCTACTGTAATTGTCTGTTGTAATCATTATGGCTTAGAATATTAATATTTACCATTGCTAAATAAATACTTAAAACGATATAATTCTCGAGGTAAGTCTATCGAATATTCTTAACATTTGGATTTTAATGCAATTTAGAATAACTTTGTCCTTTGTGACAATAGGTTTGTCGATAGCTAAATAAAATAGTGTCATGTTGTAGATACGATGATTTCTTTAAAAAATGAGTAAAGATTAAAATGATTTAAATATTGATAACAATATCCTTTTGGTACAATTAAGTAGCAGTTTGTTCTATAGCGTATCAGCATATTTTTATTATTATTCTAATATTTTTGGGATAGATCAATCTTACGGTAGACATTAATCAGTTCATACAAGATGTTTTTTAACAGATGGAACAATACTATCAACAACAATTTATTTTTGTATATTAATTAAGAGTCAAATAAATGGGGTATTTGCTCATACAAATTTTGACTTGTAATCCTAATATATTATTCCGGTTTAGTGAACAGATAATGGATAAATAGCTGTAACGAAACGAGGGAACGAAACACCATTCGTTTCCGTATTTCTGAGCTGAGCTATTGTGAGCGGATTCTATAAACTGTTGATTGCATTCTGCGGCGGCGCCTCGAACCGCATTCGACTGCCTGCTTCATCAACTTCCTATCTTACTCAATAGTTTAACAGCAAACACGACCATATTATTTGTAGGAATAATATTTTTGAATGTATTGTAGATGTCGGCTGCGAAGTTAATAGATATTATCTTCGCTGCCGACAGCGCATTAGACCGAAGCAGGATGCGCTGTGCGAGTGCTTGCATATGTAAATACATAAAATTATTAAAAATGGGGCGTAAAGCCAGGAAATAGAACGCAACAAAAGATATGGTGCGCGAAAATTTAGCGATCAATAAAAATAAATAAATAATCTTAGTAAACAATAAATGAATAAATAAATAAAATAAATATTTGGTGACAATCTTACACAGATCGACCTAGCCCCAAACTAAGCAAAGGGTACTATGGGTACTAGGCGATGATATAGGCTTATTTAGATAAATACATACTTTGACTCAGGAACAAATATCTGTGTTTATCACACAAATAAATGATCTTACCGGGAGTCGGAATTTTGAAATCTTTGGTATGGACCCTTAGGATACGATAGAAATACTTATTTAATAATCATTACAACTCTTAATAAAATTAAGCAAGATTTTGACTAATAAAGAAACATAAATAAGGTTTCTTTCATGTAATAAATGAGCCTTAATTTAAATTTGACCCTTCTCTTAAAAGTATGGACAATCGTTACTTTAGTTTTCATTAGCAATGCAAATAGCAGTGTGCAATGCTGATTTCAGAGTGAAATAGATACCAACTCGTATAGAAGCGTTCAAAACTTTAATTGTAGTTACACTTTAGAATTATCTTTTCATTGCTTGGAACTTTAAGTTTTTAGGTAATTCAGGCGCGAACTCGAAGACAGTTGTAATATATTAATGTTGTGCATTAGTTTCAGTACGACTCTTGGTACTCTTTACAACTGACACTGAGTGCGTTCACAAACAGGACATAGATACAATAGGGCTTGAGTGAGTTGTGAGTTCACAACAGTACATACGAGTATATACTTACAATAGGGCTAAAAGTTTGTAGAGAGGTTCTGACAATCTTAGTTTTCAAAAAAAGACGACTTTAAAAGTACAGTACTATTAAATAACATCAAGTAAATTCTGTACAATAACAAGAAATAAGAATATGTAATGTAAATTGTAATAGATTTTAAACTTGTGGATATTTATTTTTACTTAACCTGAGATAGCAAGCAGGTTTACCGTTAGATATCCATCGCATTTATGTTAAGTTCCAGTGAAGCGAGTTCATTTGCGCATTTGCTTAAATAGACAGGTGCTGCACAGTGGCCGTTTCGTATTTATATCTTTTGCTTACTGTTCTTTCGTTCGAATTGATGGTCATAATTTAAAGACAGTTCCGTAGACAATCATTGTCTTTTATACCGCCCTTCCTTAGTTTTAAGTTGTCTGGTAAAGAGTCAATAGCGCTCACTTATCTACGATGCCACAACAGATGTGTGTGATGTACGATGTACATCGTCATCTTTTTTGCATTTTTACTTAGCCACTATTCCAGTGAGTGTCACAACCAGGTTAATAACGTTGGCAACGTTTGTAATAAATCATCAAGTCCGTCAACAAATTTCAACAAAATGCTAAATACATAGAAAAAAGATTATCTTTTTTTTGTGACTGGTATTAAGAGAACATTAGAGAACACTAAACATATAAAGTATTTTACATATAATCAAAAAGCGCTGCTACTATAATGATGAGGAAATAATATACCTACTAAATTTTAGTTGAAGTTTGAATATTAATAAGTATAACGTTGAACTAAAAGTGGATGCAGCAGTGAAAAGCCATCAGCGTAAATCGGGTCGGGGAGTTAACTCCAAAATCGTTTTCCAGTTTTCGTCGAGTTTAGCGATGCTACGATTTATCAACTTTCTTGTTTTATAGCGCTCGTAAACGACGACGCCGAACGGCATCGGTCGAGAGCAGATAACAATACAAATGCTAATCGCGCGACCTCCACTTCTGATTTCTTACTCAAATCCGAAGTTTCCGTGACACGACACGGTTTCGCAATATCAGAACTAGATTTTAATATTCCGATTTCATATATTCACGAAATGAATAAATCCTGAATAAATGAATAGGTAAAAGATTAATGTGAGCAATTTTCATAATTCCACTAATTCGTCAGATTGCCGCCTTCCCGTCTATCGAGATTACGTATAAATTTATCACCTTGTTTTAATGCAACAAGTCAGCAATAGAAACCATACCGTGTGTTTCCATTTTAACTTTTGTAGTCCATGTAGAACATGTATTTTTTATATTTGCCATAAAAATCGGAAAAAAGACAGTATAATGCATCGATGTATTCATATTCATATTCATAAAGGGGCAGAAATTGTTTCCTCACTCTGGTACGTGATACCATTGTCGCAGCATGGCACGGACGATTGAACATGAATTTAAAGTTCCAACTAGCCATAATTTTCCAGCATTTTCCTCACGGGCTCGAACGTGGTATATTTTCTAGAGCATGATGTCAGCAGTTCGCCTTGAGGTTCCGTGCAGCATTCCGGGTCAATCCCGCACCACTGCACGTGGAACCTTCCAACTAATTATACACTTGTTGTAAACGAACACACATCAATCAATCGGCCGGCACGGGCAGCACACAGTTCTAACCTACCTATGCATTCATTGAGCAAAATATATGTTTGATTACAAATTCTGGGCGCGAGAATTGCGTTTTACTAGTCAGTAGGTATTTACAGAAATCTATTAACCTAATTTTTGCCCACTTATCTAGTTCGGATAATAACGTTCCAAATATTGTGTTAAATTAATTATCATAATGATATTACGTTCCTTAATAAACTTTATTGCTATTCAGCGTTATAAAAAGTTTCCGATGTAATTTTTCATCAAACTCGCTTTCCAACTACATAGATAGCGCTCTCTGAATATCGCTGGACTATATTTTAAACCTTTCAAAAACATCACACCCTGTTTTAAAGAACAATTTATCACGCATTGTTCGCTCACAATCTAGAAACTTCACTGCTTCAAACTTCCTAAAGGACCGGAACCGTTAAGAACTTTTATTTAAATAAAGAGAACACAACGAATGTTCATGTGGGCAGATTAGTCTCTCCAGTAGGGATACACGACGCCCACTAATGTTGACATTAGCTGTCCCTTAACTCATGTAATGTGCTAACTCGACACACGTCTTCTGCCCTCGTAAGTTCATTAATGGACTCTTTTATCTCAGGAAACACCTTTTGTACTGTTTACAACGTTCACTTCTTGCGAACTAATCTGATGTCAACGGAACGTGACGACTAGAGGGAGTTTTGAAAGGCAAAATAATGTTATACTCGTACTTATGATCACATATAGTGTTTGTTTTACACTTTTTGTCGCAGGAATCTATTTACCCGAGAGAACGACTAAGAGGCGTATTCCGATTTTAATATTAAGTATGAATACGATCTGGATTAGATACTGATCTGATCTGTCAGTGTCAAAAGTGACATTTCTTCAACCAAAAACGTCACTGAGAGATCAGATCTATATCTAATCCGGATCTAATTCATAACCTGTTATTAAAATCAGAATACGCCTGCCGGACACGATGCGTGGGCGGCCATCTTGGTTCAACAAACTAGCGTCATCTCGTCAACGATTCCACCCATGCGATATTTTAATAATTTATCTATTAACTATGTAAATAAATGTCACTACAATATCTCGTAAAACATTATGTAGTTTTGCACCTGTTCGCATTTAAATAACTTATTATGTACCCATAATAATTTTTCATTTTTTAAATATGCTGGAAATGCTATTGTTGTTTATTTTATATGATTGTCAAATGTTATCCTATTGGTGATGGTTAATATAAGTATTTTCTATTTTTCTTTTATTAATTTTTGTTAGGTGCGTTAATCATTTTTCCTACTCCTCTACTGTTATCTGTCATTTATGCATTCATTAACACGAATATAAGAACATACATAAAAGGTTTCAAGAAAAGTCTATATTGTCTATTCCTCATAAAAGTTCTTGTGCTTTTAATCGCTATAACGTTACTGCGATTAATGGCTACCAACCTAACAAAACCAAAACGAATACAGTTTTAAACTAAGTGCATTGCTGCCAACTTACAAAATATTCATTTGGTTGCATAGTAAAAATAATTACTTCATAAGTCAGAAACACGCATGTGACACCCGTAATATAGCAACACCCATAGACTACGAAGACCGCTTAGCGTTGCTTGTTAGTCTCCGTAGGCTACGGTGGCCAAAATTGAGAAAAAACTGTCCAAAAATTTAATTTAGCAAGTAGCAAGTACCAGGGCCTCATGAGTTACGAGAAGGTGTCGCTGACCGGCCGGCCGCGGCCCGGGGCGGACCGGGCGCGTAACAAGGTATGCTCGCGCGTCTTGGCTATATACTTTTGCTTTGTTTACCTAAATTAAGATTTATTTTTGTTGACTCGTAGGAAAAATATTATATGCAACGTTGTATAAGTAAGTCAAAAAATGCTCGTGGCGTATTCCTTTACAATGTTCGCCTACGCCTTCGACTCCGGCTCACATTGTAACTCACGCCACTCGCCTTTTTTGACCCTTCTTATACAACTGTTGCATAAAATACTATAATTACTAACAAATTACAAATTAAACCCGCTTATACTTTGAGCTTGAGCTGTCAGCAGTTAGGCATAGACTGGTAGTAATCATGTACGTACCTTTATGTCCTTTATATTTATTTTTAAAATCTGACAATTATCTACTAATGTAGGTTATACAGGTACGTTGAACTATGTACTGTCGAGTAAATATTACAGTAATTATAGAACACATGCCAGGTTTGTGCGACAAAGGTAATAGGTACCCGCTAAACTAAATGTAAATACTTTAAAATTAATTCAAAACTACTTTCGAATATCTAGAGAAACGGTTTCTAAATCAAACTAATAGAGACAAGTGTATTTAGTAACCACTCCGTTTTTGACAGTTGCTAATGATTTGCTTGGTTTAAATTGGAGCACATACTTATAACTTGGGCCATGCAGTATTTCGTTACGCTGACTGCACGACGAGACAAGATGGCGACATCCGAGATGACAGCGGACCTTGGAGCGACGCGGTTGAAGGATGGGTGAGCCGCTCCTTTAACAAGTAATGTGACCACTGTTTCGTAATACAAATGTATCTTCAGATGCATCTTCTGTCGTAAAGTTGTGCTTGACATTGAACGATGTTACATTAATTAGTATTTAACGTGATCTGTCACACGTCGCATGCAATATTATAAAGTGTTGTCATGTTTATGAGTTAGGTGATTTACTTTTAGAAGAATCATTTAAATGCAGAAGATGGACCATTAAAATAAAAGATACCAAAATTTTCAGATGCCAATATATACCAAAAATCCCATTAGGAATCACTAAAATTAGGTACGGAGCGTGGTACTATAACTACAGGTTGTTTTTTAATTACCTGCAATATTCTACGATGTGTGAATATATAGGTCATACGTCATACCGAGCAACTTTGAAATCAATTGACCCCGAAATCACGAAAAAATTGTCTCTTTCATACATTTCAGCTGGCCTGATGTAGATATTTTCTATGGGAGAGTTTTTTTTTTCGCGATTTCGGGACTGGTCTCATAGTAAAAGTTGCTCAGTACCTACATACATTCACATCGTAAACTATTGTAGGTTATTTAAAAAAACTATTATAAAATAAAAATTGTCACGGGAACAGATTGTATGTAATAGCTTATTCAATCTTGACCGCTAAATCAATTTTATCTAAGGCACAATTTAGCGTAACAAACAATCTACTTTCTCTTCAAATCATTATAACATTAAGTGGCACGTCACGTCACGTTAGAAACAAACCAAGAAACTACTCTTGTTGGCATATCAAGCTGATACTGCTGATACACCTTAAACTGCATGGGACTGCAATATCATTTGGGAAACTGTCGTTTTCATCAGATACGCGTCGTAATCGAATTTTACGGTTATTGGCGTCGTTGTAAAAAGGCAGCGGTGGATTGTGACGGACGGGTGAACCGTATCGTGCCCTGGCCAGCCCCGACTTTTGTGATTACGTCGTGAACTTCGAGCGCAGATAACGTTCAATTTATGCAATGCAGACTGCAGAAAACAAAAAGGTTAACACGTAGATTTTTTTCTCCTTTATAGGGTTTACAAGTGGCCAAGCTGTCATTTAAACATGTCGAATTTACCTGAGCTCGAAGCGCGCGAGCCAGGAACAGATTTCAGTGACCGATAACAGTTTCCCGGGCCGGGCCGGGGACTCGTAAATTGGTTACGGGGGGTGCGTTTGGGTAGCTGCCGTTCCACAATCCACCAACGGAGCGGCAGCTGACGTCCACGAGGGCTCATTACACATCGCCCTTAAGCGGAAAGGGGACGGCCTCTTCTCCTTATAAAACCTAGTTCCCATTTTCTTCCCTGGATATTGACATTATGAAAAATATTTTTACTTAATTCATTCTACGGTCAGCTGCAGAGAAAAAGTACCCCCTGTATACAAAATTTCTATGTAGGGGGGGTACCTTCTCGCTGCAGCTGACTGCACTATATTTACCATAACTATGCCCCATTTTTGGACTTTTTAAGATTTTTTGACTATTAATTATAAAACATTTTCCATACAAATTTTTAAATGCTCCTAACTCTTATAATAATTAAAAGTTCGAGGGGGATAGCTGTGGTTGATATACATCTAATTAATTTAGATAATTTTATTTCATGATATAAATTTCAATACAAATTTGCCTAGTTGTCTATTTGCCTAATTGTGTCAAAATATTTTGAATAATGTTAATACCCAGAGAGGAAAATGGGGACTACGTTTGTATGGAAAGGCTGTTTCGGGGCGGTCGTCCTCTTCCATCTTAACCATTTTAAGAGTTATCGCTCGGGATGCGATGACCGACGAAATTTGCATCTGGCCCGCGGACTATCGCTAATCGCTCTTATTGTGAAACGAGCGCTGCATCGGCGTGCGTGAAGTCTCAATGTCAGGTTATGACGGCTCAATTACTTTACAAATACGAGCCTTTAGAGAAAAAATTTAGAGAAAGGAACATTTTTAGTTAGCCTTCATTTTGTAACAATTAACAAGGCTTGTTAGCGAATCGAATTAAATAATCCCGTATACTTATAATTAGGTTTTATTGATAAATGTCAAGTATACATTTGTAAATGGTAAGATACTCGTATACGAGTAGATCGTGTCATTCACGAAGATGCGTGCATTGACTCGTATTGTTATGTTTTTAAAGGTTAGATTTGACATATCTGCGCGTCATCGTGGATGACACGAACTATAGTCTCGGAAATATGCAGTAGGGACGAGTAATGATCGCCTCGAGAGATAGTCTAATGGTACTCTTAATCGCTATCTGCAGGGGAATTGTGGTGTAATTAACATTAATCATAAAAATGTTGGGTCGGGAGTACTAATGGGCAGCATCAGTCGTGGGCTGCGGTCACTGAGCGGTGACAAAAGATACAAGTTGCAGACGACGCTGACAAATAGCCTTGAACTATGCAATAAAAGCCGATGTAGCTTTATCCTGAGGACTAATTGTGACTAACGGATGCGGGTATAATGCCGACAATTACCGATATAAAACTAACTAACCAGACACGATTTGTATAACGGATAATTTAAATATAACTAGTGAAATACAAACTACAATTATGTGCAGTGAGCTGCGAAATTGCATGGAGAAATTATGTATGAATTCATTGATAAAGTCGCCATGCACTTTTACGGCTGATGGTACAATTGTGTTTAACCCCTTGTTATGGCAATTGCGCTTTTGCAGAGTAAATTTGAATAAGTGTTAATTTTGCAAAAAACCGGCCAAGTGCGAGTCGGACTCGCGCACGAAGGGTTCCGTACCATTATTTATAAAAACGGCAAAAAAATTATGTTTATTGTATGGGAGCCCCCCTTAAATATTTATTTTATTCTGTTTTTGGTATTTGTTGTTATAGCGGCAACAGAAATACATAATCTGTGAAAATTTCAACTGTCTAGCTATCACGGTTCATGAGATACAGCCTGGTGACAGACGGAGGGACGGACGGACGGACAGCGAAGTCTCAGTAATAGGGTCCCGTTTGAGTTCGGAACCCTAAAAATGGACAAAGGTGGTTTCAAAAAATGGGATCCCTGATATCTCGAAATAAAGAATTGAAATTGATAATTAAAATGTATTTTTTAAATAAAAGTTACCCCCCTTGCATAGAAGTTTGTACGTAAAGCTGCTAAGCGAATAGTATTGGTGATTGCGTAAGGCCATGCGTTAAGCTGTTTGCAAAAAAGTAATAACAATACAGTTTACAAGGTCACAACTAGCCTAGACTTAACCTTGAAAAAGTAAGAACAAGACATATTAGGATATGAAATTAAACGTTTCGAGAAATATTAAGGGCGCGTGTTTACACCAGCGGTCTTATAATTATTGACCACACATTTAGTCAAGCCTTCACCGTCGGCGCACTAATAGCAAGGATTTGCAAAAAAAAACGCATGAATTTCAAAAATAACACTTCTAGTTAGGTAGGAAATAGTAGCATATTATTTGTTAAAGATAAGCCCATTTCATTGATAATTTCAAACAAAACAATTTACATTTGTTAATGTCTATAAGTTCCTAGTTACCTAGATATACTTTTAGTGGATTTTTGGTTTATCTGGATTTTTGTATTGCAAGCCTAAAGTCCCATTTAGCTGACTACCTAGAGATTATTGATTCAATCGACTGATGAAGTACCAAAAAGTAACAATATTCGTGTTTGTCTCTTTCGCGCCAGACGGCCAGAATAACAAACTTGCAATAAATATCATACAAAGGCGAATTTTTCGTTTCCAGTGTTGGACTGTCCAATTTAGTGTTCAAGTGAGGTTGCGTGCCGGGGCTCCGTGCCTGGCTCCGGTGTCCCGCCGCATGTCGCCGGTCACGCCAGCACCACCACCAGTACACCACCTGTCCAATTCTTTGTTACCCTAGCAATGAGTTATTGAATACAGAGGTAAAGTTTAACATAAAAACGTGCCCGCTAGTTTGACAGTCAAAATAGATGGCGCTGTACTGCACCATATGTTTTCTGGCAACTGAATTGTCAAACGTCAAATTTTGACAACCAATGTTACCGCATAGTCGGCATAATGTACGGAGCCGTACAGCGCCATCTCGTTTGGCTGTAAAATTCGAAACACAAAATTGTCTTAGACTTTCGTCATCTTACACAATTAATAATACTTTGCTTGTACGTTGGTACAGGTAGTTACTAAGATAAAGATAAAGATAGTTTATTATTCATGTAGGCATATTACAATGCACTTATGAACGTCAAATAAAGCTACACCGGCTCTAACCCTACACCTCTGACCCGAGAAGATTTAAATCCCCCCTCAATTGGAGGAGGGTATCCCAATATGGACCGGCAAGAAACTCGGCGGGACACGTCTTTTCAAAACATTAATCTTATAATTAACATGCATTAAATAAGAAAAATAAAAACATATACTTAGATTACTATAGAAATCATGCAATTACATACAGTAGCTACTTTTCTTTATAGAAAATTGATAAATATATATATATATATATATATATATGGATGTCATATAAAATCATACAAATACGTAGCTCTTTCAGAAAACATATCGAATTCTTACAAAAGAAAAATGAAATTAATAAAGAAATGAGAATATACATTATACACCGTGTTTTTATTGAATTTCGTTAACTTCGGGGTATCGGTAAGTACGTTTAAGGAAACTAAATGGCAAAAAAAAAAATTTTTTTTGTTTTTTTTTTTACTATTTTTATTTTTATAAAAAGTACTTAACTAAATGTTGCATATAGCGTTGTTGTAACACGGACATTACATTTAACTCAACCAAACAATTGAAAACTGTGACATATCAATGTCATTTCGAACGTCGATCGTCCGAGATAGTACTTACGTTTAGTAGCAAATGTATGAACTCGCACTAAACACTAATCAATAAGTAAACAGGCCCTAAGGCAAGTGTACACGCTCGTAAGGGCCTTATAAGATAAAAATTAATGATTGATTATCTCCGAAATGGAGTTAATTAGAATATCGGTGTCTTTGAGAAAGTTACTTAATTTAAGCTCAGGAATGCACCCTCGAAATTAACGCAAATAAAAAAAAACACGGTGTATAAGTCTGACAGATTGCTATACATAAAAAAAAATTTGATGTGCTTTCTCACCTGAGCTGTCACCTATACAATGATTATACTTACTTAATAACGTTCACTAAAAAAATATCAAGTACGAAGTTGTGCACCGAGGGCATGCTTACGCTGTTAATAAAAATATAATATAAAATTAAGTTTTTACTTCTTGTTAATGTTTAAGGTTTGAAATAGGTAGTTATTTACTGCCTTTAAAATTAAGTACCTATATTTTAAAAGATAATTACTTATCGCATTTTCAAATATAGGACTAACGAAATGCAGTTCACATTTCGAATCGGATATGGGGACATTGCTCGGCAAATATTGCATTGCCAGTAACTAACTGGTGTCAGATCTCATTTCTCGACTTCCTTTTTCGTGCATCTGTCCAAGCACCGACTTCCTATAAGTAGGGTTGCCATAATTATTCAGAACGGATACGAGACAATGGGGCGGGACAATAGTAATGGCGTTTAAGGGGGGAGGGGGGGGGGGGTCGTCTTAGCAAATACATACTCTCATAGCTTAAACTCACATAGCTATAGATACAATGTGCTTAAATAGAGATGATTGTGAATTTGTGACCATTTATATACGTATTCTACAGCGGTATTGATTTACGGGACAAAAACGGGACGGGTAAAAAAACGGGACGTGAAACCTGATACAGTGACAGTCCTGTATGTACGGGACGTATGGCAACCCTACCTATAAGTAGAGGCAGCTGCCGCCACCGTGTAAATCAGCGTCTGCTCGCTTCCGACCAATAAGAGCACGCGTATACCAATTTACTCGCCTCTGCTAAAGGAAGTAACTAATGAATCGTTGCATCTATAAGCAATTCTTACGTTTAGTGGTATACCGTAAACTTGCTAAACATTTCCTATTGTTTTTATTTTTCCTATAAATGAGAAAGGCGAAAGGCCGAAAAAAGAAAAAGGCGACCATCATTTTATTTAATGAAAATCAGTCATTGTTATTTCAAGCCAGCAATGGCAGCAATGTTGAGCAAGTTTATGGTACTTTATATTTACATATATTCGAAGAAGATATTAGATTTGACACGATCTGTTGAAAGACGAAGTATGTATGTTTTTTTCTTACAGTATTTTTTTATATAAAGTTTACAGGTTCAATTTTTTTGGGGTTAGTCTTTTTAAAATCGTAGGTACTCTGAACAGAAAGTTTGTATAAGTCATGAGGTACTTAAATGCATACCGTACCGCTGACCATACCTGAATATGTTAGTGATACCAAGGATATTATAATTCTAGGTAGGTTATAGGCGTTCCAAAATTGAAGCGCTTAATTTGTACAAATTTTACAGTTGATTACTGGTTGCACCTAGGCAAGCTATATAACTGAGCACGTGCTAACGAGCTCGCGCACACCGAAAGAAAAGGGAAAAGCTTATGTTTAACAACGAGTGTAACAAAGATCAATATTATACATTGGGTAAATTAATCAGCAAAAAGAGATTCATTCGTATGTAGGTAATAATATAAATATGGAAGTATTATTTGGGGTCCTGGTGTATGAGCATAACCTATCTATAGTTATACATATAATATCTTTGGGTCATATTGAACAACTTTCACTATGGGGATTATCCCGAAAACTGCGGGGTTGGCTCCATGGTAAAAATTACTCAGTATGACGTACATATGCCATACCCCTCAAAGTATGGTCAGACGTAACAAAATCACTCTGTCCCGATGCGAGTCTCACTTGCTGCACTCGTGGACCATTAAAATTCAAAGCCTGTAGAAATGTAATTACTTCTCCATCCAGAGTTCTGCCGACTTTTATTCGTAGTAATTAAGTTAAACGCCGGTTTTACATCTCAAGTATCGAATCGACTAGCAGATGAGTTTCTCTTGATCATAGATTTTATTACTTTTAATATTGTTCATTATAGGTAGATATATATGCTGTTTTAATAGGCACTGTGATTCTGTCAAATGGTTTCCTTGAAGATGGCAAGTTGTAGTTTGTGTGGGCGGATAGCTCAGGTGTTTCTGCACACAATCAGCAGTAAAAGGGAACGAGGATTGCTATACAAATACACGTGTATTCTTTCCTGGATAATAGATATTGATATTTCATGAACTTACTAGAACTCATCAACAAACAGTAAAACTACTAAAAATAATTACCTACAGTGTAAATCCTATATCCATATGTGTATTCGTACTAGGCAAGTAATTACGTAGTATATGAATTAAGGTAATTAGTGACTCACTCATGGTCTGGAAAGTTTACTGTTCTTTTTGGATCCGTCAATAAACGGATTGGATAGGAGATGTCAACATAAGGCCTGCTTTGTTGTTTATATTTATAATACATCTACTTGGAATATGGTTCGTAATCAGAGCTACTACACTACGATAAGTGGATGAGTGTTCTAAGAAATTACAAATATCAACAGCTAAATAGCAACCTCGAGGGTGTGCTGAAATGATTCGTTCTAGAAACTCCAAAGCAATTTATGTAGGTTCCTAACATGTGTACATGTGGTTGTAAGTTCTCACATGACAAGCCTGCATGCTAGGGTCAAATAGCTCAATAGAGCTAACTAAAGTAGTATGATGGAAGTAGTCATTAAACTCGTAGATAAGATATACGCCGCAAATAAGAATGTGCAAACTGCAAATTCAATAGTGGAAGTTTGTGTTAATGGGGCAACTATTTAGAACAATTTGCATGTTCTTTACTTCAGCCTTTTCGCGATAAGAACAGGGTATGACGGGCAGCGCAACAATTTCACGCCCAGGCCGAGTTGGAGTAATGAATTACCTGTGTCCAGTAAATCCTTCGCAGGATTTATGTTGGCTAGATCGTTGCAGTTTATCTTGGCGCGGTCACCGGCGATTTCACGGCGAGAGGCGCGGGCGCACAACACGCAACTCTAAATCACTCGATATCGATATTCGATATTGTTTAATGCGCGTGCGATACTTAAACGCTACCACTTCACTACCAACTGCAATTGCTCTAGATATATAATGGCTTTAATTGTAAACAGCTATAATGGCTCTTTGTTTACCGGAGCAGATAACAGGCCTTATTAACTGTCTTGATCTTTTTTAATTGCTAAAGAATTCGAGTGCAGGAATTTATGCTGTATAATGGGTTGTTGAATTGTAAAAATCTTGACATTAGATTAATAGTGGCTGGAAGACGGCTTGGCGCGTACGCGCAGGTGTTCTGTTGCATCATGCGGTGCATTCCTGCCGTCTGCGTCTATTCGACAGCCACGCATTCAGCCTGTTATGTCGGTAATTCTTACGTAAGGTAGGTATTTTATAGGCTATGCACTGTGATTAGAAGCACTGAGATAAATCCATGAACTTAACTGCGAGCATTTAACGTAATTACTGTGGATTAATTATATATCCGTCGACGCTGTATAATTACTGCAGCTTTTACAATTGCGTATGCCGCTTTACCTGAACTGCAATTCCTTTGGATAAAGTTATGCCAATTATTTTATGTAAGAAATTTTGCAATTGGAATATTCATTGAATTATCGAATGATTAGGCTTTTAATATTATTATGTCTTAATGAATTAGGTGCTAAAATAAATTGCTACCGTCTCTGTGCCTGCTACTTTAGAACCCACAGGCATGGCGAGAGACGATGGCAAGCGACCGGATGGAGCCACATTGGTGCCGTGGAGACTGGGTAGGCCTTTGGTGTGGGACGCCACATGCGTAGACACCTTTGCGCTGTCCCACATCCAGGCTACCCGCGCACAAGCCGGCGCTGCTGCCGACCAGGCCCAACTACTCAAGCGCCGCAAATACTCATCTTTACTGCAAGATTATGAGTTTGCGGCGCTTGCTGTGGAGACAATGGGACCTTGGTCGGCGGACATGAAAACATTCATGGGGGCCCTGTCGGCACGGCTGATCGACGCCACTGGAGACCATAGGGCTGGCGCTTACCTCTCCCAGCGTATATCCCTGGCAATACAGAGAGGTAACGCGGCCAGCGTTATGGGATCTTTGCCGCAGGCGGAGGCTTTAGAAGGGGTATTCTTTTTATAACTAATTTGTTTATTAGTATATCTTTTAATTTTAGTTTTATTTAATATTAGTTTAATTTTTAAGTAGTTTTATTTTATGGCTAGTTTAGTTTTAATTTTAGTACCTATATAAATTAGGTGCCCATATAATATATTATCTACCACCTACAAAATAGGACCCCTATAAAAATGTTAATAAATATAAATTAATAAATAATAATAATAAATACATATTATAGGAGGAGGATATTATTACACAAATTGACTAAGTCCCACAGTAAGCTCAATAAGGCTTGTGTTGAGGGTACTTAAACAACGATATATATAATTTATAAATACTTATAAATATTTAAATATATAGAAAACACCCATGACTTAGGAACAAATATCTATGCTCATCACACGAATAAATGCCCTTACCAGGATTTGAACCCGGGACTATTAGCTTCGTAGGCAAGGAGTGACCCACTAGACCAAACCGGTCGTTAATGCCCTAGTTAAACATTTTTAAATAAGTAATCAAACGAATTACCTTATAATATTAGTTATAAATACATCGTAATACAGTGTAAAATAAATAAAAAACCGGCCAAGAGCATGTCGGGCCACGCTCAGTGTAGGGTTCCGTAGTTACTCTTCCGCCACAATAAGCTAAACTGGAGCTTAAAGTATAGTAAATTGTTAACCAAGGGATGAAACGGTACCTTCCACCCGAGTTAAACAAATAGGCAAATTTGCATAATCAGTACCTAATTAAAGTAAGTCTTTTTACTATGAAGGGAAAACTTTTTGCGATAACTCAAAAACAGCTAAACTGATCATGTCCGCTATAGTTTTCATTTAATGTCTTTCTTAAGCTCTACTTCCACGATTTTTTTCATATTTTTTGGACCTATGGTTCAAAAGTTAGAGGGGGGGGGGACACATTTTTTTTTTCTTTCGGAGCGATTATCTCCGAATATATTCACTTTTTCAAAAAATATTTCTTGAAAACCCCCATTAGTTTTGAAAGATCTTTCCAACGATACCCCACACTCTAGGGTTGAAGCGAAAAAAAAAATTCACCCCCACTTTACGTGTAGGGGAGGTACCCTAAAAAAAAAAATTTTAGATTTTATTGTACGACTTTGTCGGCTTTATTGATTTATATATCCATGCCAAATTTCAGCTTTCTAACACTAACGACCGCGGAGCAAAGCCTCGGACAGACAGACAGACAGACAGACAGACAGACAGACAGACAGACAGATGGACATGGCGAAACTATAAGGGTTCCGTTTTATGCCATTTGGCTACGGAACCCTAAAAAGCATCCTAGTTAACCGTCATTAAAGCCTAATTTTTTATTTCGTCTCGTCTATCGGGAAACTTACAAAAACATGCCTATTATGGATTATTATAATAGCGTTAGGTAATGGTTATAATCATGCAAAAAATAATTGAAGTTTGTCTTGATAACTAAATATTACAAGTAGCAGTTGTGTTATGTTATTATTGATGATGTTAAATTGCTATAGTATATAGATGTATATTTGCTTAATAGACAATACGACAGTAGTATTTAAGTTGACATCTTGAAGCTATAACCTACATATATTGTATCTACATCGGTACCTATTGGTTTGATAGTCACACGTAGGCCGCTGCCCACTGGCGATGGCATCGTAAATAATGTAATAGATATGAAACAGTGCTACCAGACATTTTGCTCGTAAAGACTACCGTTACGACTCAGGACATTTCGTCAATTATGACAACCTTGAAATGGCAGACGGCGTGCCCAAATCATGAATACGCTTAAGCCCTTGTCACCAGTACAATAATAATACCTACATTACTATAATATATGTATGAATAAAACGTACGTTAACCACGTTACAATGAATAACAACACCGCCCGTGAAACCCACCTAAACAAAAAGGTGAAGAAAATAAGCATCGAACGCTTTTTTAACCGCGATGACGTTATGTACCAACGAGATGACCTTTGTTAATGATTCGCCTTCACAAAACTTATTCAGCAGATTAACTTGATTGAGTCATTAGTCAAATTGTTCGATATTAGTTTATTGCGCACCCGTAATTAATAACAGCATTCTACACAACAAGAAATCGTGTTAAAAACATTTACAACACGCGCATAAATAAGCTATAAGGTCAATATTTTTTTAGTCGTCTTTTTATAAAATTATTGTGTAATGTTTAGATTTCTTATCTGCGACCAATCGGTCTGAAGTAAACTATCGCTCGCTTGACCTAACAAAAATTGATTACAAAAGATAGTTGCACTTTTTGAAACGGTATAATTGGACGTTGGATGCGGTCTATTTTTTAATCCAAAAGAAAAGTCGGAACAAGCCGATTACGGTCAAAGCGCTCAGTCTGTGTATTATTATCTATTTTGCACACATAAATACAGTTTAGTAAATGTTTAAAAACGCTCTTATTGATTTAAAAATCGTGTTTTCAGCATTTTTTTTCTTTTTTGATGACCATTTATGTGCAACATCTAATCTTCTCGGTAAACTACAACTTTGGTTTGTTATCTGAGAATTAGCACCTCTAGGGACTGGTCCCGCCGCTGTCTAACCACGACGTGTTATTTCGGCGGGAGCACGGTTTCAGATAAATTATTTACGAACACGCACAGACCAAAATCACGTTTGACCTACCTACCTTTTTATGAGAATGTATGTTCTAGAATGGTTGAGTAGGCTCGCGCGCTAAGTACATGTGCTCGTTATACACAGTTACACTGTACAGTTATTCTAAGTCGCTTCACATGGTACATTACGTTCAGGAACTTATCAAAGTTTGCCAATAAAGGCTCTCGAACTGTTGCTAGTCACCATTAATGGCGGCCGACTTGATACTTAAAGGATAATTTTGGGGCAAGAACACTACGCGTTTATGGACACACGACCTCTGTGACACTATGCGTTTCCTCTGAGGTCAAGGTTAATGCTTCTGATAGGTTTGGTTTGAAAGTGTGGGCGGTGTCGGCAAGATCCGTTCAGACGATTGCATTGAAAATTCACCACGGCTTTTTAACAACGCCTACTTAAGAGACCTACTCATGTTTAGCACCCGTAGCGAGATTAGACATAATTCATTTAAACGTCTGTGACGACTTTTTGAGTATTAATGCTTACAGTGAAGCCGAGCAAACTTCCAAGGGCACAAGAGTGTTGAACAATCGAGACTTATTTAACTCTGACCAAGCTCGTTATCACGGCGGTTACGTACGTCATGAAACCCAATTAAATGGAACACTTTTATTTGTATACACACAATTTATTTATTTAGCCTGTTGCATTTCAAAGCAAACTGCGGTTATGCTTGTTGCCATAAAAATGATGTAATCAACAAAAATAATAGACGCTAAAAGTAATCAATAAAAAATACGGGGCGTATCTATACATATGCATATATCTGTATCGGGGTTGTTATTACGGAGGAATGACTGAAACGGGGTTAGAGACCCTTAAAGTTATGTGTACAACACACTTCCCAGGCTCGATAATACATCAGGGCGTAACGGACGATGTAGCAATCAGTGCAATGGAACAATCCAGTAGCACAACCAGGTACAACTGGGACACGTCTAAAAAAGTAGTAGATCACAATAAGATACAATGGGCACTATCAACATTTCAGCCATACAAAGCCCCGGGGCCAGATGGAATCTACCCCATACTACTACAAGAGGGTGCCAATGTACTAATACCACACTTAGGTAGACTGTACAGAGCGTGCATAGCCTTTGGACACGTGCCACGTGTCTGGAGGATGGTAAAAGTGACATACTTGCCTAAACCAGGCAAGGCAGATTACACAGAAGCCAAATCGTACAGGCCGATAAGTCTGTCATAATTTTTCCTTAAAACACTGGAGAAACTGGTAGACAGACACATAAGGGATGGTCCTCTTAAGAGACATCCACTACACCAATTGCAGTGTGCGTATCAGCCAGGTAAATCAACTGAAACAGCACTACACCTGGTGACAGCCAAAGCGGAACAGGCAATAGAAAATAAGGAACTATGCTTGGCCAGTTTTCTAGACGTGGAGGGGGCTTTTGACCGCACCACGTATCAGGCAATCAATACCGCAGCATCTAAACACGGCATAGAACCGACAATCTGCAGATGGATCGGTACCATGCTAAATAGCCGACTAATGAAATCTTCCCTTATGGGAGGCGAAATATTAGCAACGGCCACGAAGGGCTGCCCACAAGGTGGAGTTCTGTCACCGACTCTCTGGAGTCTGGTAGTGAACTCACTGGTGGAAGAACTTAACAAAGGCCCAACATACACGGTAGGGTATGCAGATGATTTAGTGATTCTTGTAAACGGGAAATTCCCGGGAACAGTATCAGGAATCATGAATACAGCACTGAAGCAAGTGGAGAGATGGTGCAACAGCCATCAACTCTCTATCAACCCAGGCAAAACAGTGGTAATACCGTTTACCAGGAAAAAGACCCTCAATGGCATGGAGCAACTGAAGCTTTATGGAAGGGTACTGGAAATGTCCGATGAAGTGAAATATCTAGGTGTAACACTAGATAAAGAACTGAACTGGAGGAAGCATGTCGAACTTACCACAACCAAGGCGCTGAGAGTGTTTGGAATGTGTAGAACGGCATATGGGAAAACATGGGGTTTAAACCCAAAGGTACTAAGATGGATCTATACCATGATGGTAAGACCTATCATTTTGTACGGATGCCTGGCATGGTGGACAAGGACACTAAAGAGCACATGCAGGGAGAACCTTATGAAAATACAGAGAACAGCATGCATGGCTATTACCGGGGCGTTTAGAACAACGCCAACAGCGGCGATGGAGGTACTGCTAGACCTCCCTCCGCTACATCTGGTGATACAATCTGAGGCGCGGAAATCGCTACACAGGCTGGCACTAACAGGCCTATGGAGCGATAGCAAGCCAAAGACTAAACACACAAACATGGAATGTGACAATTTCATGGAAAGGATAACGAATATGGGCTGCGATAAGATGCAACCCAAGTTTGTGTTCCGTAAGAATTTTGAAGTTAAAGTTCCAACAAGGGCTGAATGGACCGAAGGTCTTCAAGCACCAAATTTGGATGAAAACGACATCATATGGTACACAGACGGGTCCAAGACAGTATCTGGTACGGGGGCAGGCATTTATGCAAATGACTTTAGTTGTAGCATAAGCATGGGTAATTACGCTACTGTCTTCCAAGCCGAGACGTACGCTATAATTGCCTGTGTGCATGAGAATATAGTTAGGCAAACCCAAGGGAAGAATATCTATATACTCAGTGACAGTCAGGCTGCACTCAAGGCGCTCAGGGCGCCCAGAGTGGACTCTAGACTGGTGTACAATGGTGTCCAAGCTCTGAACGAGCTTGGAAGACAAAATAGAGTGCAACTGGTATGGATTCCAGGGCACGAGGGATTCATAGGCAATGAAAATGCAGATGAACTTGCCAGAGCCGGATCCGCAAGTAACCACATAGGTCCGGAACCATTCGTGGGGCTCTCACAGGGAACCATTATAACGGCTATTAAAGACCACACTAGGACGAGACACCAAAAAGAATGGGACAGTCTGACGGGTCTAAAGCACTCAAAGCTCTTCATACAAGAAGTAGACTCCGGTTGGAGCAAAAAGCTATGGAAACTTAGCAGGAGACAACTCCAAATTATAACAGGGGTGTTTACGGGCCATTATGGGGTCAAAGGGGTTTTGGCCAGGATGGGACACTCTGACAACACCGATTGTCGAATGTGTGGTGAAGAGGAAGAGACAGTAACACACCTAATGTGTGAATGTCACGCCCTCGCCAGACAAAGAATGCACGACTTTGGAGCAGGCTATCTGGAACCAAAGGAATTCAAAAGGCTACCCATAAGCACCATCATCAGACACATGGAAATGGTCAAAAAGGCTCTTGAGTAGCTAATGGGTCTTTCCTTAGGGGGCAACTACACAAAAGATCCCTATGGGTCGAAGTGTATCCGCAAGGGCCCCCGGTAATTAGAAGAAGATAAGAAGATCGGGGTTGTTATTAGCATAGTTATAGCTGTTGGTTCTCCATGTAAAATAAATAAATAAATATAAGTAATTAGGTTCATTAATAAAAACTGAGCAATGTGCTGGTCCGGTTTCAAATTACATAATGCATTTTATAAAATAGTATCCACTCCAATTTCGTAAACAGTCACTCCTGACTTGTCACATACCGCCATTATCAGTCATCTAGCATTCGCAAATCTAATAAAGAAAAACAAATAACGAAATTTAATCGATATAAGAAGCTTCTGACACTAAACTACTAAGTGGGTTAGTTACATTTAGGCGATTGTCTAGTAGATTTGTAGTCCAAAGAGGCCGCTGATTAGGATCCGAACACGCGAAACGGTGTCGCGCGCGCTCCACAAGCACAGAACAGCATATGACATATGAGTAACATAAACAGATCTTCTTTATGCATTAACGGTATCTGCAAGATAAGTAGCCTATAAGTACATAAATTAAATTATTTTCTCTGTTCTTTGTAATAAATATATAAATGATAGGTAAGGGAATAGGTAGATTAAATATCACCTATACGCGATTAAATCTTAAATTTCGTTTAGTTTTAGGTATGTTTTAACATGTGTGAAGAACAAATACGCCGTGGGCCAGTAAAACCTGACAGATTTTATAATGAGCAAAAAATGTTATATAAATTTTGGTCAAATTCGGCAAAAAAAATTGTTTTTTTACACCTGGGTAAAAAAAAAACATTACAATGAATAAGTATTTTTTTTATTTTATTTACAGATAAAAATTGCGAGTTTCCTTTAAAACTTAACTGTCTGTCAGTAGGCATGTCTTAACCAAGTCACATAATGGCAGAGCCGCAACCAAAAAGGCGTTTTTTACTAAGTTATTACAGAAACATATTTTTACAACAATTGTCATTATCTCTAAAACACTAAAGGAAACTTTGTATGACATTTTAGTCTCTAAATGCGGTCAAGAATACACCTTTAAAATCTGTCGGGTTTTTTCTGCTCACTGTGTATACCTTTGTGTAGTTGTAGGCACTTGACATACGGTCAATGGATGAACTTTAGTAAATATCGCAGACTCGAGTTGAATGACTCCACTAGAGGGTGTTTGGGCCCCGACAAAAGTCAACAGTGCTGAAGTTGGCAACTGTTAAAGGACTGATTTTTTTGTGGTAATTTAAATTACAAGATGCGTTTAAAGCAGTTTAATGAATGTTATGAAAACATTTAATTTGTAGACAAAATTTTAATAATTAGCTTTTTATTGTTGCGCCTCATTAGTAAAGATTTTTCCATCTACTCAAATATATCACAAGTGCTGGGTACAGTTCACTTATATGTGAAATAAGCGTAAGTACCAGTACTTCATTTACCTACTACTACTATATAGTTAGTCATATAAGTCATTAAAACATGACGCCATCCTATTGAGTAAGTAAAAATATTAAATAAGTGACACTCGAGGACAGTGCAATTGCGGTAATAATAATAAGGTTCCATTTAAATTGTTTGGTAATAACAGTCACGATATCGGCGTGGAATAAATTCTCACATGGCTTTTGATCCGAGGTGTAACGATCCCGCCAGTCACGCAACCGCCGCGTCTTCATGTCACGGACACGGGCAAGTTTAAGACAATCTTACTTTAGTTCCTAATTAATAATATTTGGGGGATCGGCGTCGTTGAGAGGAGAAGAGCATATCTCACGATCTGAATAATTAAGGTACAAAAAGATATGAAGGAAAATAGCCTGCAATTTGCAAAATACATACAACGAAAGCACAAGAGAAGTCAGACAGGGTGAATGTTACTTTTCAATGTTATATTATAAAGAAATAACAGTACCTATGTACCTAAAACGGTTTTAATAATATGCACGAAGTTAAGATGCATTGTACTATATATTTAGGTATGAGTTTGCAGCGCTCGCGGTTGAGACTTTGGGTCCCTGGTCAGCCGACATGAAAGCATTCATGAGGGGATTGTCGGCGCGGCTGGTCGACACAACAGGGACCCCAGGACTGGCGCGTACCTCTCTCAATGCATCTTCCTTGCGATACAGAGAGGTAACGCCGCCAGTGTCATGGGGTCCATGTCGCAGGCCGACTTATTGGACGGGGTGTTATCTATGTAATTGGGTTTATTATTATTTTCTATGTAAGTATATATTTATTTTTCCTTTGTTATTTTCTATAGTTAGTTTTATTTAGGTATACTCTTGACTAGGTAATTTAATCTACTCTGATATTTTCATGCAGAGGAATATGACTTGGTTACTTGAATACCTATCGCTTAAATAAAGAAGGCTTCTTTACACTTAAATACCTTTATATCTACAAATATGATTACATGCACTAAAATAAATTGAAAGAAACATCGTATTTATTGAAAATAAACATGGTTATCTTCTTATACTCGATAAAGTCTGATTACATCCATTATTGGATATCGTTTATCCCAAATAATCTCAACATTTGGTTATTGTTTTTCTGTAATAAGAAATCCCATTCAGAATGCATTCTTTGCATACTTCCGATAAATTAAGAGTTATACGGCCCGATTCAAACTTTAAAATACGTCATACATATATTATACTCTGTATCTTTAGGTAATTAAATTAAGTAAACAAACACTTTGTACATTTTCGGGTAGTTATAACATTTATAACCCGAGCACCAAGAGGGTTAAAGCGTCGTAAATACGCGGACCCAACCGCTAGCAACTACTATGGTAAAAGGACGCGTAGGTATATCACACCGCGAATATTTAATAAGTTATCAAAAGAAGAAGAATGTGCTAGTAAAAACATCTTTAAATCAAAAATTAAGAAGTTGCTAATAGGTACAATGCATGACTGAATAAATAAATAGGATAGGTAAATATACTACAACAACTTATACGACAACGACTTAACCTACGTTATTTGATCTTGAAATGTTTTCATCTACCCTCAACTGGCTTAAGGAGCCATTTGAGACTATATTTTGTTTACTTTTATTTAAATACCTAAAGATACAGAGTATAGGTTTAGATACGATATGGATCGGATATGTCAGTGTCAAAAATGACGTTTTTGTTTGAAGAAATGTCACTTTTCACACTGACATATCCGATCCATACCTATCGTATCTAGACCTAATATTTGACGTGTCTCAAAATTCAAATCGGGCCGACAGTTAATGTCGCCTACTTGCATGGGAATACCTCGTGAATTTTGAATGATGTCCATGTTACATAATATATCCCACCAAAAACATTTTCATGTAAAATGTAGCCAAGACGATACCATATATGGCTCTGATGCACTGTAAAAAAGTTATCACATCTCGTGTAAAGCCAATAATCTTCTAACTCTACAAGCCCTAACTTCACAAACTTTACACCTTACTCAAAATATGTGCCCTGGCTATTTTGCGATATAGATGTTATACAATAGTTCTTGTAGTAACGAAACGGTCAAGCCACATATTTTGAGTAAGGTGTAGAGTTTGTGAAGTTAGAAATTTGGCTCTACATGAGATCTGATAACTTTTTGACAGTGCATGGGAGCCAAATGGTATTGTCTTTGCAACAATTTTACATGAAAATGTTTTTGGTGGGATTTCACTTCTTTTTGTAGCTTTGCTTATTATAAATTATAAATGAGTATATTTTTTTAATTTGTAATTTTTTTTTGGTGTATTTCTTACACATTAGTGGTGTCTCTTTACACAGCCCACTTTCTATCTTTGCATCTTAGATCTATAATTTTATCTTTTGTTAGGAAGAAGCATGAAAATAAGTTTATACGGAAAACCCATTCAAAATTTCAATTTAAAGGGTGGGGAGTAATTTACTAAAAAATAAACAAACTTAAACTCGTCTTGGCGGGGGCACTCCCGTGCCCCCAGATATACGAATTAAGCTACAAACTACTATTAACACACTTTTTGTCAGTATCCATGAATGGAAGTGCTTTCATTTCATTCACTGTTTACAAATGTACAAAGGAAAGTTTAAGTAGTAAGTATACCTGACGTGTGTTTATAGGTAGTTTTCATGTAATGAAAAACATTTATTTCCTCGTCAGCTTTTGTATATCGAACAATGCATTGGTGATATTAAAACACCTGCTGGGCAGACAATGTGGCTCGGATGACACCTCTCTAACCCTTTCTCCAGAACAATGGCCTCATTAACTGCAACAATAACACTCTGGCGCACCAGGCGATGCTCGTCCAGACTTCTATTATTCCAATGTTAAAAAAATATTTAAATTGAATTCCCCGCTCTCTCTCTCTTAGTTTATTTTGTGTCCGTTCTGCATAGGGCGCTTGCAACATTTAGTGCACTCGTAACCGGTCTGCCCGATCTGTATATCTACGACTTATGTTCGCCAAACTGATACATAAACTGGCGTTTTGCGGACTGGTTGTATAAACATGAAGTTTTATTACTTGGCAGTGCTCCACGCACGGGCGTTAATCCGGCGTGAGCCCTCGAGCCGTTAGTATTTACTATTTACTTACTGCATGGCTTGTGCAGATATTCAACATGGTGTTTTGTATGTCAGCCCGTGTGCAGTGTATTGTGAGCCTGTCTGCCGATCAAAATTCACAGCACGAGCCGCCTGCCAGCCGCAGGCAGGCTTTCACGCAAACATACCTACCGGCTGTATGTAAGACAATGTTCACCTTGTTGCTGCCGCCATCCCGCGTGTGCCCGCTCCATTCATACTATTGATAGGGTAATACCGTCCGCTACACTGCGCGAAGTTCAACATAAAGTTTCCCGGGACTAGCTTTGTACATTCTTCGGGATAATATATGGGCGGTGTTCTGGGATTGTGGCACAAAATTTACGCGCCCTTAAATTAAGCAGAAAATCTTTATCACCGACAGCAATACAAGGAATTATTTATCAACTACCAACTATTTCACTAAGCAAGTCTTAGAATATGTAAAGTCACGTATACAGGTAAATTATTTGATGAAGTTGTTTGTACGTTCATAGCAACCTTTATCTGAACAGAGTCCGAAATTAAATACTGGAATAGCGATTAACGGCGCGCGGCCATGTTTTAGCTTAGCTTTATTTATTATTCAGTAACTGTCGCCTTTGATGTAATTTATAAAGGCGTAGTTAGATGAATATGAATTGGATTACGATCGCAGCTTCTGGCGGTAAGATAACGTAGGGACTAAGAAGTAGCGATCGGACGCCTTTTGCAATGTCCAAGGATTGACGGCCACTGACACAGTTTCTAACCTATTCAAAGTATAATTGCGAATGACGCTAAATATAATTGCACATTGGCATTCGTATCGTGCGGCTGTTCGCCGGAGCGCCCTCACACGCATCACAATCAGCCGGCGACCCCGCAGCCTACAAATGAGAACTTATATTAATGTTTTGGTTGGTAATTCATTTTAAAACAATAGCTTCCAACGCTGTGTTGAATACTTTACGAAACGTTAATAATAGCCATTTGCTGGTTTACATGTTGAGTTGGTAGTACCGATGTTGTAGCTGCTATGATATACAATACACACAGGAGCTCGTAAGACGTGCCTTAGAAACCGATCTGTTATAAACATAGACAATAGTATTTTATACAACCAAGGTACGAGATTGAAAAGCTTGATTATTTCTTTAATCTTTATTGCACAATACATGAAGGTACAAATGGCGGACTGGTCAACCAATGGGTAAAACCAGAGAGATCAAGTAGGTGCAGTGTGATTATATCACTATTGTAAACAATAGTTTTTCTACGAGTCATCTAAAATCATACTTTTTGTACTATAAAACCTAAATAAATAAATAAATATCATCGGACATTTTTGCTGGACCGCGGCGCCAAGTCAATTGATCAAATTCATTATAGTTGATTACAGCGTTTGCTTATGAAAAGTACGTAATAACAACAACATAATTACATTTTGGTATACGAAATTATAGTTCAACCGTTACTCGATAAGTTTCTGCGCTCTCCCCTTCAAAACCGGCCCGAGCGAGATAGCTCCGGGGATACCTCTGTCCTTTTTTTTAAGGTAATAATTGAATATTTTTATAGGTAACAAATGATAACTGAATGAATGCCACAGCTAACCAAAACATGCTCCCATTTGTATCAAAATCAATATAATTTTTATTGTTTTGCCATGCTAGTTTATTAACTCACTTAAGAATATTAAAATATGTAAAATAAATGACATCTTTTTTTTCAGCCTGTTATAGTGTCCCACTGCTGGGCAAAGGCCTTCCCTCTTTTTATTACAGACATCTTTTTATTACATGCAAAAGACTGAACTACCAAAAACGCTCATTGACAACATTTAGAAAGGGTCTGAGGTCTCTCTCGTCCCTCCTTCCTCCTTATCCTAATATTTTTTAACTTTATGGTACACAAATACATTTTGACTTTATCGGCAATACCTACTTGTGTACAAAAATCCTTGGTTATAATATGTTTTATTTATTAAATAGGTAGGTTTTTATTTTCTGATTTGCTTGTTAGAAAATTCATATAGGTTAATGTAGAAAATTATTATACTGTAATTTATTATAATGAAATAAATAAACTAAACTATGTATATCTATGAATGAAATAGCAATGTATTACGTACGTTCAGTATGTATCCCATATTCCGCATATAGAAATGATCGTTAATTATGGAATATAAAACACCACGTCTATTATGGTTATGTAATGTGGTAATGATAATAATATAACGTCTATAAAAAACCGTCTAGGAGACACATTTTATAAATCTTAATGTCTCAATGAATTAAATCCTTATTCAGGCTTGATTGTATGGAGGTTGTTTATTACGCTAGTATTCATATGTTGAAAACAAGTCAGGGTCAACGTCCTGACGCAGTTCCTTTCACTTTCTTGGCTTTCCTTTACATAGGGATTATTACGTTTTTAACAGAATTGACTTATAAGGTAATACTTTTAATATGTTTATCATATAAAATGAATACTGAAGCGCAATAAATAGCAGGAATAAGAGGATGATGCATGAGTCGTAACTTCAAAGGTCAAGCTGTATGATACATAATTGCATTGATTTGCAAAACAAACTATCGTACACCTTTAAACATTTTATTACCCAAAAACGCTAGATTTAGGTTTGTCTCGTAGTAACCGTTCCGACGGTTGCTGCCGCGTCCCAACCAGTTTAATGAAGAGATTTGGCACGACTGCACGCGGCTTAACGGTGTCTATCTCCCCGCAACTATCTAAATGCATAATTATGTCTGTCTATAACAGCGCGTGATATTATGCACTGACGTGTGCTTAATTCCAGCATATACCTACAGCTCACGAGTATCTAAGCTCCCTTTCAAAAGTTGAGAAGAGGCAATTACTAACTGCTACAAAATGCATATACCTAACTATTCAAAATTTGACATCGTAATAAGCATCGTCGTATATTCACTGCACATTACAACAATGGAATCCACTTTTAACTACATTTTCACTTGACAAGCTTGGCTACACAACTATTGTAATATATCACGAGGATCATCTCATCGATGTGTTATTTTCAGTATTGTCAGCGCAATTTCCGACGACCTGAGAGCAATTTTATATAATAACAAAACAGAGGAAACGGAGCGTGAATCCGCGCTCTTCCTGCGGCTTGCTAACATCCGAGCATGCTAAATAAAGCATTGATTTAGCTATGCACCCATGAACATATGGTGTGGACATGACACGAATCGTATACCTAATTGAGATGAGACCGATGATGAGCATTCTACGGGTTAGCAAGAAAGCTGACGATCACCAGTATCTGCTCGTGAACCTACACAAAATGTGTATCTATACAATGCCGTTTTGTCATATGGTTCGGCAAAGAGCGCAACGTACCGCACTTCTATTAGTGTACCCGTGCGGGCATGTATAGTCTAGCCCCAGCTCATGACGACAATGGCAACGCTACTTCCAATATCCCCTCATTTGCATACTACACTCCGCGTCTGTCGGAGGTATCTCTATTTCACTTCAATGTGTAGCTTTGCGGTGTATTGATAAATCCCGAGCTTTTCTTTGAGATAACATTAGCGAAATGAAAATATAATGAGATATGAAAAAAAAAAACCTAAGTTACTAGTTACACACCACAACTGAATGATGTCGAGAGGAAGCATATTTTACCTAACATTGCCTGGCTAAAAAAACAATGATTCTTTTCAAAACAGGTGTGTGTGTGTAAACAGTTGTCCTTATCTTATTCCTAATAATGGTCTAAATTTTCCCATTAGGTATTAAATATGTTTTGTAAATATTCACTGCTTTTTTTAAGCAGGCAGGCAATATTGGATATGGTAGGCAATGTTATGGAAGTTGGCGGTAGGTAACATATTTAAACTTATTCACTGCTAAGCCGAGCGCGTTCCCGGCACTCAATGTGAGTACATTATGTTTACTACTACTGTACCTACTGTACTGGTAGTACCTATCAATTTGTCGAAATCTAACAAAAATGAACAGGTATTTTGTTTCAAATGAGTCTCAGTGTGTTTAATTAGTATGACCGACAGGGGTGAAACTTGGGATTTCCCGAAACTTAAGTGCCAGAGAATAACGAAGATCTTGTATACAAGTCGAAAATAAAGGATGAAACATAGGCGTTTCCGCCATTGTAACAGTAAAAAGAAGTACAAAAGGACAATTACAAAAACGCTGGAAGCAATCCAGCGGGCGTGCTCTTAATTGGATGAGACCACTTACTCTAAACGACATCTAGCTCCCTGCACCCCACACCTACTGTGCAAGTGCATCTTGTAAAACTTTTCCTATTGTCGTTTACATGCAAAACATAAGTTGGTACATAGTTCAGGAATCATAGTAATAGTGAATTGCCTTAAGTAAGAAACTTGCGACCGCCTTATATTGACTGCCGAACTTAAAAAGTAGTAGTGTTTTCGCATATCATCGTAACACAAAACAAACATCACGAGAAAGTTACTCTCAGATTACTTTAACAAAAGCTCTTATTCTAATCATTGTAAGTAGGGGTATTTGTTATACGATAGCATTTTTAGGGCTCCGTACTCAAGGGGTAAACCGGGACCCTATTACTAAGACTCCGCTGTCCGTCCGTCTGTCTGTCTGACCGTATGTCACCAGGCTGTATCTAATGAACAGTGATAGTTAGACTGTTGAAGTTTTCACAGATGATGTATTTCTGTTGCTGCTATAACAACGAATACTACAAAACAGAATAAAATAAATATTTAAAGGGGCTCCCATACGACAGACATGTTTTTTTTCGTTGTTATAGATAATGGTGCGGAACCCTTCTAGCGCGAGTCCGACTCGCACTTGGGCAGATTTTGTTAGGGTTCCGTAGCCAAAGGGTAATACAGGACCCTATTACTAAGACTCCGCTGTCTGTCCTTCTGTCACCAGGCTGTATCTCATGAACCGTGATAGCTAGACAGTTGAAATTTTCACAGATTATGTATTCCTGTTGCCGCTATAACAACAAATACTAAAAAGTACGGAACCCTCGGTGGGCGAGTCCGACTCGCACTTGTCCAGTTTCTTTTGTATCTCGGCTGATGCAATGAAAGTGGTCTCTATTGTTACGTTCGTCGTAGTCATGTTGCTTTAATTGCAATAGGTGTACGTGCTAGTCCGGGAGAAGGGCGCAAGTTACGCGTGCGTTTTTTACGCGAACGAAATGATTTATTAGTTGTCGATATCCCGAAAATCTGAACTAACTAGCCTCATCCGAAGTACACTTTGCTTTATATACCCAACGTTCCAAAAAATAAGAGTCTAGTTAGCAAATAGCAATGCGACGAGGGTTTAAAAAATAGATAATACATATTATTACATCTCAACTTTTTGGTTTAACATGAGTGTTGGCACGTGTATAGTATATACGTAAAAAGTCTTTTTTTTCTGTAAGTACCTAGGGCTCAAATGCACAAGCTCTTTCAAGAAGTCAATACAACACTTACAATGACATCATAATATATAATGTCAAGAAAAATACATAGCCAACATTCGATTTCATATCATCGATAAAGCTAAGGAAACTTACATCTATTTCACGGACCATTTTAAGTATTAACAGTTTTGAATTATTCACGGTTAGTTTCACTACACTTAAATCGACCGGGATATAAACCGTGATTACCTTTTATATTGTTTTTATTGACCTCCCGATATTTCGACGCAGTTACATGCATCTTGTTCACAGGTAATTCGACCCGTGAACCCGTGAACAAGATGCATGTAACTGCGTCGAAATATCGGGAGCTCAATAAAAACAATATAAAAGGTAATCACGGTTTATATCCCGGTCGATTTAAGTGCACTTTAAGTATTGCCTTGAGATAACGTTTCCCTTCAATGCTGATCTCAGCAGCCACGTAACGTTAAATAATCCTGAAGTAATGCGTCGAGCCTGACTGCGATTACTTAAGCACGGCCTCGGAAGATAACTAAGAACTGTCATTATATTATTGAGTTTCGCAACTTTTGTCTCTGACTTTGCGTCGGTTTATTCGTATTCTCTTATTTAAGTTCTTTTCAGTGGCGTGTTCAAGTCGCTTTAGAGAAAGGATAATGCATTTAATCTTGTCTTGATAAGAGAAACTTCTATTAAAGTATTAAGGAACTAGCTTTTCTGCTGTAGATGCAATTTAACGACTATTTCCATATTCACAATACAATTTTTATTGAAAATAACTGGGGAATAGTAGAACTGTAAACTCTCTTTCTTTTCTTCCTCGCGTTATCCGGCATTTTTGTATTTATTTTTGTGTATAGTTACAATTTTATTCTATATGTATTTATTTTTGCTGATGGGCATTACCTCATAAATATAACCTGCTTTTATTGCCCTTGAGCGATGGTTCGTCACTTTTTAAATTTGGAAAACTATATTTACCCCAATTTACAATGACTTCTGGTGCTCCCAAAGTGGCTGTTATATGTATAACGATATATAACATCCTGGAACAGGTACAACATGATAGTATAGATAGTGTTTTATTATGTTGTCCGATGTTATATATCATTATATAACTTCCAATCTAAAATAACAAAATAAATCTTCAGGTATGCATGCTGCATACTTGGAAAAATACAAATTTTAATTTGAACTTCCCGTTCTTTGTCTTTTTGATCTGCTTTAAAATTTTACACACATAGAGTAAAAAGTAGATAAGGTCAGTCGGGGTATATGCAATAAGGGATTATTGTATTTATTTCGTATTTCTCGAATACGACTGGCTAGGACACCCTCTATGTTACCTTTTATTTCCAAGTAAGTAGCTCAGGCTTTTATTCGACTTGACGAGAGCTCTTGAAATTCACGTTGTTTAAAAAATAAAACTAAATAGACTCAATAATCCATTAGTTGCATTGCATTTGTCCCGGTTGAGTTTAAGTTCCATTTTAGTTAATATTAATAAGCTACATTAGTGATACCATAACTGTGGTAATATAAGAGCTGTTTTATCTCGTTTTAGTAACTACCTCCATGTTCTGAACCTATGCTTTTCAGCGTACTATAGTCTGATAAAGCCCGATAGATTTATTCACGCAATCCTGATAAGAGATCATAAGGAGCAAAAAATGCTATATGTGTGTTGTCAAATCCGGCATTTTTTGGCGCAAAAAAAAACAATTTTGTATTTTATGCATACGACATATATATATTATTTCTTTTTATATCTTGGCGAAAAAAAAATTACAACGATCAAGTTTTTATTTTTATTTTTATTAACAGGTAACAAATTGCGAGTGAACTTTACTGTCTGTCAGTAGGTATGTTTAAACCAAGTTGCAGCCAAATAGTGGTTTTTCACTAAGTTCTTACAGAAGAAATTTTCATAAGAATTGTCATTATCTCTAAAACAAGACCGATTTACTTTGAAGACTTTGTATGAAATTTTAGGCTCTAAATGCGGTCAAGAATACACCTTTAAAATCTGTCGGGGTTTACCAGCCCACGGTGTATAGTGTAGATACATAACATAATACATAATAACAAACGTTTCATTTTTCAAAAATCATCTGATACGAAAATATACTTTATAAAATCTGGCAAAACAATATCAGCAGTATCAGCATCGAGCAAAATATAAGGACTAATGGAAATCAATGAGTGGAAGTAGGGTTGCAATTCATCAGGATTTTCTCTGACATGTCGTGTCGCGTCGTCGCAAGGATTTCGCAGTTATGGTAAGCTTAGCTTTGGCTTTATGCGATGGCGGACATTTAGACTTAGCCAGATTTAGGTACCTATTCTTTAAAGTTAATTCCGCATAGGTATATTTCTTCCTAAAAAAATGTATTTGTGTGCCCCTTGGCTACTTTATCATCTTACACGTTACATTACACATTGTATTAATTTAATCATTTTAAGAAAGCAGCCGAGTCAACGCTTAGTAAAACTTTATATTTTTTTTTTTTTATACTACGTCGGTGGCAAACAAGCACACGGCCTGCCTGATGGTAAGCAGTATCCGTAGCCTATGTACGCCTGCAACTCCAGAGGAGTTACATGCGCGTTGCCGACCCTAACCCCCTCCCACCCTCGTTGAGCTCTGGCTTTATTCACTTGGCTTATTTTTATTGACTTGGCTTTTTTTTTGGCTTTATATAGGTAAAGGTAAGAATTCACTACATAGACATACATTGAACATTATAATTTTGAGAGTTCTCTGAATAGCAATATAGTCGACCAACTGTGACACACTTCTTATACCTATGCAATTGATACAAATTGACATCAATTAATTTCAGAACTAAACGCTCTTATAATTGGTTCAATCTATTTCAGCAGTCTAAGCATGAAATGAGAATTGATTGAACTGAATCACAATATTCCAATAATGGCTGGTCGGTCAGTTTGTGCTATTTTAACTCCCTGACCCACCTTTATTTTGTACACATAGTCTAAAAAGCCAATCAATAGGATTTAGGTTGCATAATTGCAAATAGAGCTCGGTTACGGTTGGAAAATTAAAACAGGTTTATAAAAATGGCGAAGTGTAGATCATTTAATTGAAATAAGCTTTAATAAAATGTAACTAGAAAATACAATACATTCCCATCCTGTGGTGGTTCTATGAAAATTCAACACTGCTGCTGAAATAGATTTTTATCCACCCCTCGTCCCATAGACAAATAAGACAAGTTTCCAAACACAAGTAATATTAGCTTTCCTGTTTACACAGTCAAATGACTTCCTGTGTTTGTTTATTAAGCCATCAATTGATGAATTAGATTGGCATGTTTTGGTAATGAGGAATGTTGTGAACGAAGCCGAACAACGGTAAGATAGGGTTCATCCTTGGAATATAAAATTGCTGTCTAACCTAACCTCAAACATTTTTTGTTAAATTAGAATGTTTAACCGTGAGAAGCAAACGAAGATCCAATTGAATATTCGGCGAGTGTCGCTTGTCTGGCTTCCTAAGAAACATTAGTAATGACATTTAGACTTGTCAAATACGACGCCTCCGTGGCCTACTTACGGAATTTAATTCCAGAAAGTGACAAAGAATGGAAAGAATACTTTCGGACGAATATGACAAATATTTTGTTAAACAATAATTAAATATATCCTATTACTTATTACAGTGCTCAGGCAAGACTAATTTTATGTTTAAGTAGAAATTACAAATAGCTAATAGGTAATGTAACCAGTCTACGCACAAGCTAAAAATTAAAATATATGTCGATTCAAAATTTTTTTTTTTTTTTAAATGGCGGTGCCATTGCCATGGGGGTTTGCGGGTTGTACAGCCCACACAGCCACTAGTTTATTATCGTTGCTGTAATATTTATGTATACCTTATTCAGACGTATTCACGACATACATATAACTCCAAACAAATGAAAACTTATAATTTCAATTTGCTTCATTTGTAAAGTTTCGAATTGCGGAGCACCGAACTTCTTGACATTTACCTAGTTGCCTACCCGCGAGTCAAATTCACAGATGAATTTGATGAATTATGTAACTAATTCGCAGCACGTAGTACTCTGAAACAACGTAATAAAGGCCGGAAAACGCGACCAAATTAATGCTGACCGTCATTAGAAACTCCCGTTTAACAAACTGTAGTCTACGTTACATATCTCATTAGTCAGCGAAATGTTCACGTAACTTTAGAGGTTGGAGTTTAAACCTTAAGGTGTAAACCCCAAGGCGACCAAGTATCATTAATATTGAGCCTTTCGCTCGACATTTCAAGTATTCCAACTTATCGCATACCAAAAAATATATTAAAATAGTTTTCTTCACAAGAGATCTATTTATGAATACATACATACCTATTGCTATTTTTGGCATTATCTCGGCATTTGCTGTGATCTGATTTCATTTAATTGCTGACCTACCTGTATTCGGTCATGTCATATGAGCTATTGTTTATAAAAGAGGAACAGATTTCCTGCTGGAACAGTTGTAAAGTACGAGTATAAGAGATATATAACAGGCAAATATATTTTCTTTAGAATATATTATGTCGTATAATATGTTCAATATTTTGATAGTAAAAAAAAAGAAATATATATATACGCGCCTTATGGACGAACGTTAGAGTTTATACCTTAATAATGAAAGTAAGGCAAAGCCGATGGATGGGCGGGCATTAGGTGCACGGATTACTCGTTAGCATAAGTCAGACGTATCCCGAGTTCATCGCGGCTGAGATTTACTCCGGGCCGCGATCCTGTCGTCTGACCCCGCGGGAAAGCTGCTCCGCACGTGCTTATGTAACTCAAATATATTGTTCAACTTTGATGTTGCACAACGACATACCGTTTGATTTAGGTACTTGAGCATCTTCACTTCTCCAACTTACCGGCAGTCTGATACGATGTGAAAATGAATCTTTACAACTGAGAAGCATGTCGTGGTTTTACTGATTACGTTCAATACATATAACGACGTCAACGTGTATGTACTCGGTACACGTTGACGTCTTTCACCAATACCTATGTTTAACGTTTTAATTTGCAGTAAAACATTGTCACACATTGAGTACTGTTCTCAACCTACTCCACTGAACTTTTGTTAAATACTCGTTGAGCTTGACCCGCAACCTTTGCGGTGTTCAAATTGTTTAATAAGTAAGTAAATGAAGTAGTACGTCAGGTGAGATGGTGAAAGATTCAATTAATGTTCAAGGCGGAAGCACTGTGACACCGAGACATTTTAAATGGTGTGGGAGTGCGACGCACTCATAATGAAATCAAATTGATTCATATTTTCGCTCTTGAAAAGGGCTCAATAGCATTAAGACAGCAGTCGCATTAAGGATTTAACTATAATCTTTGCTCTGTAAGTAAACCTCTAACCAAATTGCCAAAGAATTAACGCCAACAAACTTCGTTGCAACATGAAAGCTCGAAAAGCGGCGAGAAGAGGAGGAGGAAGTGGCAAACAAACTCACAGCCCGGCCTATTGATGATGTGCAGATCTCTTAAGATAAGACAAAGAGAGACGCTTTCCACCAAGGACCTAAGGGCGAAACAAAATGAGAAATTCTGGTCGCTGAATTTTAGGCAACTGTGTGAGTTTCTCGCGTCAGAGGGCGCCTAAAGCCAGGAAATTAGAAAAGAACCAAAAATATGACGTGCCACGCGAAACTTGCGACAGTAGATTTGACAATCGCGCGGGTTTTGATGTTTTACCTCAATAAGTCTGTATATTTCTGATTTGAATTTCGCTGGTCAAATCCCTCGGCTATACCTGCCGGGTGACTCCCATCATAGGGCTTTAAATGCAGGGCTCGATTCTACTCGCTGAACTGAGCTACTTCTATTAAGGGACCAACCCCAAAATCGCGATTTTTTTTTGCTTTTTCATACATTGTTACCTAATATTGAGAATATTGAGATGTATGTATTGTATGTGCATAGGTAATTATAACTTGGCAGTAGCCGGTACTAATTACATAGATAGGGTTATGTCACGAGCATTAAACAAGTTTGTATAACATTATCGTAACTACCCAGTTAACTATATGATAAATAGGGTACGAATTAGGTATTAAAATTCTGACAGCAAACCTTTTCTATATATCAAAATACCTTTAAATTAAACCCTTTCAACGTTCAAGATCATTTTAACAGAGGTAGTTTACTGTAGTGTTGCTCGTGGTAATTACTTTTAAGACAAATGTGAATAATTTAAAAGCTTTGCGCTGTTATGAAATTAATTTAATTGGACTTTACCTTCACGTTCAATGGTAGCGGGACCTTCACCGCGGTTGCGCACTCAGCCTTATTCCTACGAGAATCAGTTCAGCACTCACCTACTTTCAATCTCGTTAAACGCCTCGAACAAAGAGTTCAGTTTGCTCCATCACATTATCACACTTAACAATGATTAAATGTTAAGAAAGCAGTAACTGCCACAGCGCCGCTCCTTATAAGCAAACTTGCCGGCACTTCCTTCTTTTTTATTGTCTTATAATTAGGTTTATTCAAACACGAGTTGACAAGTAGGTATTGAAAAGTTTAATTATGAAGACAATAGAACAGTTAGACACCCCTATATTTGATAGTTAACACAAAATACCGCATTCAAATTTACACAATGGTCACCCAACAATCAATGGATTCGCGTCACAAAAATAAAAACGTCACTTGGATCGTAGTAAGCAACGCAGGCGCTGCGGCCACGCTCGGCTAACTTCGGTTCCCGTCGCCCGTAAAAAAGAAAAACAATCTTGCTTCTCCTTCTCACCCGTGGAAGCTACGAGGCTACGTAGTTCCTACATGATCAGATCAGTGAACCACAAAGAAACAGAAACGTCTGTCTTTCTCTACCGGCGGTCGGGTTTGAAACCGGTTTAGTATTGTTACTTTTTAGTCCTTAGGAATAAAAACTCATGCATAGATAATCGAGCATCGTGCAGCGCGCGGCACGGAGCTTTACGTAAGGGGCCGCGCCGTGGAAGGAAGCTGTTACTGAACGGAAATGGACACGGGTACTCATTATACCTCATACACGAATAATTTAATATAGCTCTTGACGATTTGTAATGAGTTCACTCCCTTCAAGTCTTTTCAGCTTACAAACTTACTCCTAAATACTCAAATTACATTTGGCTTGCATAGCCTTCATGCTTTGTGAAGAGATTTCTTGGGGAGGCGTACCTATAGGTTTAACTGAAATTGTATTCGGATACCTGGCTTCATTCATGTAGACTTTTAGGCATAACGGTTAATTAACTAATCAAGTATTAAGCAACGTGCTCCCGGCGCTGGAAAATTGAGGTCGGTCTTGCTATTTTCTAGAGCCCATGTCAGGCCAGGCTGTGTTAACGGTTCACTGTAACTATTTTGTGGCAACAATCGTTGGGTTTAAATATATGACATACTTGAAAAGTAACTCAATTTATCCATAAATTTTGTAAAAACACGATACATTTTTAAAGTATTACATATAAACCGAAATATACATTTTATCGCTGACTATACTTTTCTTTCCACAGACAACTAATACTCATCGAGACAATTCTAAAAACGCCAAACCAGCGATTATTATCTCATAAAATTGTTGAATCAAATATTTCATTTGATAAACTAACGTGAACTCTTGATGAACTACCATGTTTAATCTATTTCGTCGACCTAGATAAAATTTAGGACGAAGTGCAATTTTGAAGCGCGTATAAAGGAAAACATCCAAAAAAGGAACTCTACAAGCTACCTGACGACACGTCGGGTATGCTTATTTATTTCAGAAGCGCCCCAGTTTTAAAAGAAAACTACAGGTTCAGAACTATCTTCATTTGCCCCGTTTTATTTGTAAAATCTGAGCGCTTCGTGCTAGAAACCTTAATTCTAAAATGCTCGTGGTCCAATACAAAATCAATTAGACAACGAGTAATCAGAAAGCTGACCGCGTGCTGTAAAGTGGTGGAGAGCTGCGGCGGCCGCGGCTACGGGTGAGGGTGACCTACAAAACTGCTTCTACTAATACTACAAACACTAGCTGTGTAGATACACTAACGTCTAACCAACTTGTACGTGTTATTACTTAGGGCGATAAAGACATGAAAGATTAGACGCACCTTAATAAATACATAGTTCAATCGTTTAAACGCGGTTCAGTTAAAGGACATAAATGTAAACTGGATATGGTTAAACGACTTTACTTTTCATTAATTCACTCGTGCTAATACGAGTATTGACACCCGAGTAAGCGAAATAAAAATGAGTCACGAGCGTAGCGAGGTATCTTAAGCGTTGTGAGGGTTTCAAAGAACGAGGGTTAAACAAACTTTACTCCAAAACATTTATTCACCATACCAACGCGACGAAAATATTAACTGTAATATATTACAAATCATCACCACTTAAAAGTAAATTATACCAGCCAATAAGAGGAAATAACTAAAATTTTGCATCAGATTACTTAGCACTCTTGTGGATAAAATGCTACTTTCTTATCAGTTTTTGAAGTAATAATTTTAAATCTCAATTAGGTAAATTGTAATACTATCGATTATAATTTTATTTTATTTTAAACGTCTGTAACTGTGTTAAGTAACAGAACGAGATATTTATTTTATATTCATTTACAGAAAAGCTACCTATAAAAATAGGCCTTGATCTTTCTTGGATATTCTCCTACCATTATTATAGGTAGAATCCTTTTTATTGAGATGCAGTAAGATAATAAAGTTATGAATATTTGAAGTTTGCCAAATTGTAAACCACAGAATTAGGTAAGTATTTTTTCACCACACTAACCTAACCCCCCCCCCCCCCTTGATTGTTTTAAAACAAATGAGAAAAGTAATCAGATGAAAATTTTGAGTCGTTTCCTTATGTTAGCTGGTAGAATTGACTTTTAAATGATGATTTATTATTTATCATTCGGTTTGATTTTTTTGGTATTTCATAGTTAATATTTTCCTCGCGCTGGTGTCGTGAAAAAAATTGCGTTTAACTCGGAGGCAAGATTTGTTTAGCCATCGTGCCTCGAAACGCTCGCAAGGAGCATGATTCCACTTCTAGAACCATTTTGGAATCTCTCTCTTGCTCGGGTATCAATGTTAGCATGAGCGGTTAAACAACAACTTTGCCCCCTTGTAAATTAAATAACTATTGGAACACCAAAAGAGTGACAAGAAGACATCATATATTTTACTTGGTATAACATTTTCTTATGAAGCAATAAAAAGATACAAGAGTGCTGTCCGGAGCAGCGGGTATGTCAATATGACCTAACGTAATATGTTTATCTCTAGAGTCGCAGTTGCCGGAGTTATACATATATGTAGGTTTTATTAGCACATATAATATAAATATATTATATTATATGAGTTGTGTATCTTACGGAGCAAGTTGCTTGTTGAAAGAAGCACTAACGTTATCATAACAAAACTTTCGTATTGTGATTCATGCAACGAAACGATTTATAAGAAAACAGACGTGCACTACGATATATACGTATGTATATATCGTAAAGTGTTTTAGTACCTATCTATAGTATTATAGATAGGTACTAAATGTACCACTTCATAGAATATTACAATATTCTCACTTAAAGTATTTTGGTACATACTCAGATATGTGCATTTTCATAAACATTAGATAGGTACCTGTTATAATTATAAGTATCCAGAGTTGTTATTTTATTGACTTCATATTATGTTAGTGTAGTGGTACTTAAATATCTCATATGTACTAGTTAAATTGAGAGAAATTTGGAAATCAGTTGTTAAGAAAAGTTTGATAATTACATGTCCCGATACTTATGTTAATGATTTATAATCCAAAACGTAAACGAGTGAATCCTAATCACTTACATACTAAACTTTGCATTAATCCATTTATTACGGATCCTTATCTAAGGTTAAAAGCAAAATATATATTAGCATAAAATGAAATGAGGATAATACTACCCACGGTTAATTTATTTTGCTTAACTATGATGTACTATTAGTTTGAATATCGAAGACGTTTGTATTGGTTGTTCATTAACTTTAGGTTAGATTTATGTTTACGTTCGCGTCCCGGGGCGAACTCTGGTTGTTTTTCAATTTCCCTAAGGCGGCCCGCTGGAGGTATCAATAACTGGCAACATTAGTTGTTTATAGCTGGGATTGCTAACAATGGAAATATACACAAATTTAATGTCTTCAGCGTAGGTATATTAATTATTTAGTAGATACCCTTAAAGGACGGTTATCAAAGCTTTGGCATTTGAATATGTCAAGCAATAACGTTTACTCTGGAGGTTGCGTCAGTTTTAATCCGCGGTTTTAATGAAACATTTTTAACAGTTTTTGGCGTGGTCGCTGGTTTGCATAGCCTAAAATAAACACGAGGGAAAGGGGGACACTAAAGGTACTTGAACCACCTAGGGCATTCAAGCGGGGTCGCCTAAAAGGGTTCTTCCTCACTTAGTTGAGGAAAGGGTTTTTTAGAAAATGTAGTAAGTCCCCTCTCATCAAGTATTTTGTAGGTATAGACTTATAAAACACATGCGAATTATTTCGACTGGAATTTATTATTTTGTCTAGAAAAAATACTATGGACAGCCGTGGTTTTTATTCGTACAATTTACTCATCGAGAAGATTCTAACTAGTCCAAACTCAATGAGCATGCATTTTTTTTTATGGAGGTACATAGTTCAGTTACCAATTAAGTATACAGTTACTATGATGCAAGGAGTTCACATTAGAAAAACATTTTTCAAACGTTGTAAAGGTTACGCAGGTTAGCTTAACTTATATGACCACGATGGTACCATACCTAATAATATTGCAACTATCGTTATCGAAGTAGGTATGGTAAATTTCCATTCATTCAGGCACCACGCGGGAAATTGGTCATTAACAAATTAAAACACCAACGTTCTGAGTTAAATAAGAAAATAGTACGTAAATACATAAATATAATTAAGTTAACACCTACCTTTAATCGCTAGTCTCGTAAGTGATATGTTTTTCACAAACAATGTCAAATAATTCGTCAAGTAGTCCGAAACTTTAACTTCAGCTTTTACACCTACACCTAAAAGTATAATTGTGTTTCCAACAGAAACTATTAACCACATCAATTTCTAAACACTTATGAGTTTTGTTCCAATTCTTCACTCATACCGGCATCAGAAAAGTTAGCAGTCATAAACATTCATTAAGTCGAATGTCAATGCTGAAATATTAATTGGAAAGTCCGGCCAGGTTATTAAACAATTTCTGCGTTTACAGAGACGGTTAACGTACTCGCCAGTAGCGGTATCGGTAACGTTCACGATGAGTATTTATTCTATAACGTCATGAGTACGTGCGTCGCGTGGGGCGGCCGGCGCGACACTAGGCGGGCGGTTTCTACGACCGCCCGCCCTTGCGCAAAGTTCATGGCAACATAAAGTGACTTTCTGTTTGGTGACATTATTAAATATCTATCGCATGTTTGCAGAAAAAACATGATATTTAATTTCTATAGTAGTATGAATTAACGAATATGAATCTAAAAGTATTAGAAATCAATATTTCAATATTACAATAATGGGTATGTAATGTAGAAATTTGTAGCAAATTTGACTACTTTTGTTTTTTCCCTAAACATAATTCATTATTAATTTACTTTGGACACTACCCACTAGGTCAGACAGGTCGTCACCGCCGACACCGCGCCGCAACAAGCATCTACAACAGTTGATGTGGCCAATGATGCTGTATATTAGCTAGCGCAAGCGTGCATACACTTTGTTTTTCAACATGTAGATATACTTAAAAGGCAAACAGACAAATTTTATAACATCCCAGAGTAAACCGAACGTATTTTGTTACCCACTTTTCACTCCATAATGGCGTTGTTATAACCAGTTGTGAAAAACCCATTAGCTTAATAAGACCTTGGAACTCAAAATTAAGTCAGCGCCACATTATGTTATATAATTAAATAACTAAGACGTAATGTGTATCCTGTTTGCTGTTTTTTCCGTCGATAAGATAAAAAAAAGGTGAAAAACCACCCAACTTTTCTGCCCTGTTTTGAGCTTGAACAGACAATACATGTTTTAATACAGCCGGCCATTATCTGCATCATGGGTATATATATATACCTTTATCCGAACTTATATTTGTTAGAACATATAAACGAAGCAGGTTTTAAACCTAATACCACTAGCTATTGACTGTTACTTTTTGTCTGTGTTTTTTTATTTTGTCGTTTTACTAACAAATGAATATCCGTATCGTTTTGCTGTTTGCGACAAATAATGTTTTACTCTATTAAATCCTGGTAGAATTCCACACAAAACACAATATTATTGAAATAAGTACAACCATTATAGCCAGAATATGAAAACAAGCGACAGTGTTACGGCCCGATTCGAAGAATGATTAAGACATGTTTAATATCTTGGAAAGATCTTTAAAAGATTGATAACTAAACAACATGTCTAAATTTACGTTTATTTCGATTCCACTGTGATCCCAATAAGATCTATCTACGATATTTCTAACGTCAACGTGACATTGGTTGTCAGAATCGAGTTGCTTTTGTCAATTATGCGACATACAAACGATATCTAAACGAGAACTTATCTAAACCAGAACTTATAGTTATATCTCATTCTTCGAATCGGGACGTTTGTATTCGGCAGATATTTCAGCTATTCGCGAATAGAGCCGTGGCTCGCTGCCCGCACTCGCAGATAGGTACACACGTAAAAAAGTTCGTTTTGCAGCCGTATCGCAGAGATTGATCTATTTGTATGTAGAAAGGTATATAAATACAGAAACAGCTGAAGATAAAGCAAAATACAAAATTATTTATTTATCCAACATGTGTGTACATAGGATGTTGATCAGTCAGTTTCACTACCCAAGTAGCATTTTACTCCATTTAAGAGTACACATTTAGTTCCCAGGTGTACTTGAAGCATTATTACAGTTCACTCGTGATGTATAAGCTGCATTATTGCGATTAATAACACCTATACCTGTCTAAGGGACTTATAGGAGGGTAGAGTTATACTTTTATACGACTGTTGGTGTTATAATACTCTAACAACTATCCTTTAGTCAGCCGTCTGACTAAGAGCATTATAGGAGGGTAGAGATACGGCAACCGCTGTTTAACAGCCTACTTGTACGATGTTGTAGAGCTAGCATTTTAATAGAACACACATGGTCATTTATAAAGCCAAAAGCTGTTATGTTTACTTGTTTGAGACTGTTATACAGCTAGTAGCTGTAGTAGGACTTGTTTGTGATCATTAAAATAACCTTTTTTTACTAGCTGTACAGAAGTGTTTAAATGGTTCGCATGTGCACTGTAGGCTGTTAAAAGGATTATATGTGTTGTCCATTAACATCAATAGCAGTTTATTTGTCCACAAGTACTACTCTAATTTGCTGTAAGCTGAAAATGAATGTGAATGTGATATTCTATTACACTTATCCCACAAGCTGTGTGTTTATATTACGTCGCGTGCAAAAATTTCTGAAAATGAATAACAAACCTTGGAAAATAAGAGCGAGAACCGGTGGAAGAAGAAAGGATCTCTAAAATTTCAGTATATTGAAAGAATTATACGATGATACACAATTGACCTAAACTACATCTTAAAGCTGTACATTAGTTCACATTAGAATAAATTTATAGACATTGGCTCTGTAGTGGTACAAATGTGGGACTTTATATAGGTAACAGCATTCTAACAGAACACATGTGAACCTATTATACGCTCACCGCATTAAATTGGAGTTATATCAGTTCACATAACCGTATTTCATTTCCACCATTTTGTTCTGCGTAACCTAAAATATTTACCAAATAAATCTCCAAAATTATCATGCAAATTTATCACAAAATACGCAGATAGAGCGATTGAGTTTTGGTTTCATGCTATAATTAATTACCGTAGTATAATTATAATGCCAATATAATGTCAAAAACTGAAAATTGTTGATTTCCTCTCAGCCAGTTTTAAATATTTTAAAATGAATATCGCGTTTTTACAGAGGCGCGTGAATATTTTAGCTGTAAATATGTATACATTTCACGATAAACTTGCATTCCCATAGCATTTAACATTATTAAGAATTTAAAACAGGTACTTTACCGCGTGTTATCATAAAATTTATCCAAAGGATCCGCCGGTGTTTCTGATGGCACACAAAAAACCAAACTTAATGAGGAATAAATAAAATAAAGAAATATAATGGACCCACGTGAATTTTAGGTAGCACTGGAGTACTTTTGTCGGATTTTATAACTGTGATAGCTGTGTATTTAGCCACTTGTTACTCTTTATTACACTCATGTACGTTGTATGGTTCACACTGCGTCCCATATAGTGCCATTAGTCAGCCTTAAGTCCGATGTTACTACTTAAACTGCTATTATAATGCTATTATACTGCTAATGTACAGCCATAGTGAACTTAAGGCTGTCTAATTTGTGCCCAAACTGGTTCTATAAGAGCATTATAGCAAGCTATACAGCTCTTATACAGCTGACTTACACAGCTTGTGGAGTACATGTGAACGACTAGACATCTCATATAGAACCCCGAATGCTACTTGGGTATGTGGCGCCTTACGGCATAGAAATTTTGAGAGCATACATGTCAAAATGTTCATATTTATTTTATAGAGTAGTAACTCTTTTGAACTAACAATAGTTTTAAGGCATTTGTTATAGTTTTAAGCTGATGACACAAAAACATATTTTACAGTACATATGGGGCTACTTTATAGCACTAGTGCGAGAAGTAGCATATTACGTTACTGTGTCGAACATTTAAAGGGCCATATGTACTGTAAAACGTTGTACGATACATGTGCGAATAGGTAATTCGCAACTCGTGTCGATTTAAAACACTCCCTTCGGTCGTGTTTTAATTTATCGCCACTCGTTTCGAATTTCCTATTTTTCGCACTTGTATCGTAATGTACTATTTAAAAACAAGTTCACAAAATGGATTGTATATATGTATTCTATCTACCTATCTGTATATATCTATTATATAGTTAGGTTTGCGACGTTATAAACTGATTATAAATAAATAACACTTTACTATGGATGATAAATCATGAGTTGCTAACGTTTGTCCTTTTGTTAATTTCAGTCTTTTTGATACGGAAAAAAGCAAAGGTGGTCGAGTATGTAGCTTTGTTAAATCTGTTTTTGACGGTATTTCTTAGGAATCAAGAACCAAGTATGGTAGGCAAAAAAGTTTACGGGTCACATTGTTTTGTTTTAACCAGTATCAAGGATATATATAACTCCATATAAAAAAAATAAAGTCTAAGAAAAAATGTTCCTCGAAAAATCAAGTAAATGTATGCTCGAATAGATGACGATATACCATTGGCTCGAGTAGATGGCGACTCCCTTTGATATTTAACACATATCAGTGAAATAACATAGGTCAAATAACCATATGTCATGCTAAGAGTTTTAGGTGGTTTTAGTCCTGTGTCGAAAGATGGCAAAGATGGATGGTAAATTTAGTTGACTACAAAATTTACTTTGAAGCTTCTCTACTAAATTCTCTTTACCAGTATATATATTTATTGTTGTTTTTTTTTACCGCCAGAGAATTCTGAATTTTAGGTTAACCTCATAAAAAAATAAAAAAATACTCAAAATGTAATCTCAATCAGTCCACCCCAGTGGGTTATTTGTACAAGTAACCTATTGGACATTATACTACACGAGCGCAATAAGGGACGGGTTCCGGTCAATAATTCAGGAGTTTACGATCGAACGTCCATAAGGAGACGTAAAACGAATCCCATTGCTAGTTGCCGCGCTGAAAGATGTAACCTTTCATAATAAACCAGCACCGTAAACCATTTCGATACCCTTTACTACTTCATAGCCGGTATTTTAAACGTATCTACTGATACCGTTGGCGACAATAAAAAAATTGCCTATATTATTATTATAAATACGCTCTTAATTTTAAGGATTATATCAAACTAGCTAGCATAAGTTAATAAGCCTTCATCAACGTATACCGGAGTCTGGAATAATGCTCTACCATTATTTATTTCACTACCCGCTGAACTAGCTATCATTGACCGTTTAGTCAATCAAATCGTATTCGAGAATAACTTCATCACCATCATCAGTATTAGTAATGCGTCATTAACTCATTAACGTCACATTATCTACTGCTATTTGCTGACGAATAATGTCCTACACCAATGTATGTTTAATCTGAAACCAAGCCAAGCCTTTAATACATTATTGATTGAAGATATGAACCTACGTAAAAATACGATTTTCCAACCGTCGCATACGCATGATACATATCGCAACGTTAAAATCTCTGATGCATCAACTGCCTATCTCGTCTTTAATAAATCCTGTCAGGAATCTGACACGAATAATTTTTTGAAGATAGACAACTCTATATAAATCTTCTCGGGTATAAATCTAACTGTCTCCCACGTACATCTCCGTCTCGATAACCTCTGACTGACGTGTCTTCCTGTCCCGTTGCTGCCACCGATCCGGGCTCCGATGCTATGTCGACAACTCAATAATGCGGCTTTAAATCATGCATTCTCACAACATGGTTCGCTGTCTTCGCAACTGTCAAATATTTTAGCCGTTGTGACTTGTGATTCTCTATTTCATCGGTGATATATGTTGGTGCGCGACAGTCATCTTCTGACTACAACTTCTGACTTGAATAGTGGTAGGTAACGCTACTCAAGTTGATCCTGGTAGTAAGTAAATCTTGCTCGCACTAATGAATCATTTTCACAGCGCGTTAACTTTGAGATTGCCTCCGGTCTGCGGGCTTAAACGTTGCCCTGATATAATACTTAATTAGGTACGTGGGTAACATACTGCTCGAGTGCTTAACGCGGGAAATAGTATTTTGTTATGTTTAATATCTGTAAGATTAAAAAAAGCTGACGCACCACCGTTTAACTCAAAGAGGCCTATTCAATTTAACATGAATCTCATCTAAAATGCCCTCAAGGTTATTATTCGTATTTATCTTAGTGGATACAAGCTGAGTACTCGTTACCACACTCTTATAATGAACCTGTATGTGAACAAAAAAGCTCTGAATCGAATTGATAATCCGTTCCGACATTCCTTGCGTGATTATAATCTTATGTGGGCCATCGGAAGCCGAAAACAAATTACTTTATATGGAACAAACTTCGGAGATTCCATTCCGTGATGGGATATGATGTAACTAATAAAACTATTTGGAATTTAAATACGTTATGTTGCACCTTCACACATTCCAGCGGCGGTTAGCGCATGTTATTGAGTAAATTTAAATAAATTCGTAATCCTGAAAAATCTAGCAACTTACAAGGATGTATGTACTTAACTAGCAAAGTAATTAAATGCAGTTGCATAAACTTTGTTAGGTACATTCCAAAACAAGTTTCCAAAAACCATCGCTTGATATTCATTTCCATTATACCACCGTATTATACCTGTAGTGTAAACATTTGTAGTGCAGTATTTAGACACATATCTTTGATTCTCTTGCTATGCTACCCACGCAACACAATGCAATCAGTGAGTTCGATGACCATAATATAGCGCTTCTTGCGAACATTCGTTACCCTTTGATTCTATCGTTTATAGGCTTCCTAGACTTCAAAGAGCACTTAGAAAAGTAAACAGGATAGCAGGAGGGATGTGATACCAGTTACGGTCAAAGCCGACAAGGAACTCGTGTATGCCATAAGAAAGCAGCATTCTAAGAGCTGGGCTGTAATTTAAATCAAACTTACACACATGTTGGTTGAGGTAAACCAGTAAAGTGAGATCTCTGATTAGGTATGCATAGTTTTTGTACGAACGAAGGAGATCAAGTTATACGAGTACTAGGAAAGTGTTTACAGTAGAGGCTTAATGTTTTGTGAACCATTAAGCGGGCCACCGGATACCGATGTGCCGCGCCGCGGGGAAAAACTCATAATTGCTTCTTCGTAGCAGAGTCGCCGAGATTCTGCACTGTCCGGTTCACAGCCTACCCTGCCATTAGAGGAAATAGCACCCTTCTTACGGACTTGTATAGATTAGACGACGCCTACGCATTAAAATGCGTCCGACAAGAAACGCATTCAATATCATTAATAAAATTCTAGTCTATTATAGTTGGCCTAATACTATGGATAATACATTCCGCGACTATTAACGCATACTATATACTATTACTATGTACTATTATCGGCAACGCGTATGTAACTTCCTCTGGAGTTGCAGGCGTAACATAGGCTACGGAGACTGCTTACCATCAGGCGGGCCGTATGCTTGTTTGCCACCGACGTAGTATATAAAAAAATCAATTGGTTTATTTAGACAGCACATACAAATCGCGTCAATACTATTTTCCTGATGCTAATGAAAGATACATATTAAATACATACATATATTAATTTTCCACTGCGCAGTTTAGTGCATACTTTTAGTAAAGATATTCGAATTTTATGCAATGCGATGTCCGAATATAGATATTCTGATTACCTCCTAATAGAAAGTCAATATAAAGTCATAATATAAATAAATCTCTGTGGATGGGCTGCTCGCCACGCTACATGAATTAATTATACATTGCAACATAGAAGTGGATCAAATTTTAATTAATGATATCGAACTGGAAGCGTTCCGTGTTATCTCTGCAGCTGAGCTAAATTATTCAAGTCACGTCAGCTTCGGGCTCCGAGCACAGCCACTAGCACTGTACCAGCGCCACTTCTGTGGCTCCTATGGCAAATCCCTCTACTATGATCAATAACCATTGTCTATTAGTGGGCACTTGATATTCACGTGAAGTAGGCTGATTGGTTCGACAAACGACACCCATTTCGTATCGGTCGACTATCGCGCACCAGTTTTCCACAAAGGACATGCAAATCTTACCTCTATAGCCTTAGTTGGTGTCCCCGTAGATTAACATAGGAATAGGGGAGTTGGTGGCAGTTAGGCGCTTCCGTGCGGGTCGCGGCCGCGGCCGGCAGCGCAGACGCTGCCCCCGCCACCAAATGATTGCAGACGCAAATCTGGAACGCGCATTCATAACTCGAGCAAAACGTTCACGAACTAAATCTGCATAAACGTCCCATTACTGTAATAAAATGTAATTCTACGATCCAGTACTGTTCCTTAACTAAAAACAAGGTTTACGGGAGATTTAGTTATTAAATTTAATTATTTAGTGTAAGTGGTGTTCATTTTGAAAGCTTGTTTATGTTCACTAGAATTTAAGTGTGAAGTTTGTGTAGCGTAGGTATATAGAAAATATTTACCTAGTATTACTTAAGGCTGACATGTAGCAGCAATAATGAATCTAACCCTAAATTTATTTTATAGTGAGGTGAGTAAGGGTAAAGATAATTGATTGTAATGGAGAGGTAAAGTCTAAGAAAAAAAAATATGCCCCATAGTTTGACATCCAAAACAGATGGCGCTGTATTTCGTCATATGTTTTGCGGTCACTCAATTGTCAAACGTTAAGTTTTGACAATCAGAGTTACCGCAAAATGTATGGAGCTGTACATCAGCATCTCGTTTACCTGTCAAATTCGAGGCACGAAATGTTGTCTTAGATTTTACACATCTTAGTCAATCATGTATGTATCTTTGGTAAGGGTTACCCAAGGTATTAATTTACAGGCACTTTTATTTCCACTCTCGGATTAAGTTACACTTTTTATGATGTAATAAACCGAAAAGAGTAGGCTATTGACAAAGTTTAGGTACATTTGTATTAAAAAGTTAATCGACGGGTGGACCGGTCGATTCGAATGAAAAGACACCCATGGCGACACGGGCCGTGGGTGGTGCAATATCGGGTGACGTATTGCACCCGCCTGACTGATATTCTGATTACTTACCAAGTGTGGGCGACTCGAGCACTCGGAAAACTAGTGTAACTGTGACCAAAATACCCATGATAACCAGGCGTAAACGGAGAGCGCGCGTAAATTGGCGATATAAGAAATTGGAATACCACACGTGCGCCCGCGCACATCGTCGCTAGCGCTAGCCTAGCTAGCCATGCTTCTTTGTGCATAGTCTCATTTGATAAACGACCGCTCGGAGGCACAATAATCCACCAAGATGAGGGGATATCAAAAACTCCATTAACGTCATCTATTTCCCTGAACTTTCTTACGACGATAATCATCCCTTCTACTCCACGTCATAACAATTTCATGAAGAATTATGCGCTATAAAACTTACGAATACGAATTAATGTTAATTAACTCTCGCTGTAAATCAACAAGAAAATCCATTTACGTATAATAGACTATGTTAATCATTCACTTCAAAGAGTTCTCAGAGAATTATGTGAACATTATGTCAATAGTTAAGCCTTTGACTTGCGCCATTTGAAGCCATTTTGACCCGCCCGAACCATTCACTTAATCTCGACAATCAGTCCCCGGTCTAACTGCCCCTATTCAGCAGCGAACAGCAAAACACACAATAGTCGTGATATACATTATTGAGATAGCCAATGCCATCGAGATTAGATTAGCCTTTTTGTTATTCTTGTATGGCATATTAAATATGACCTATAGTACAATTTTATGCATGAATTTGAAAGGAGTAAGTATGTTTTTATGTGGTACAGTAGATTTGTTCATTAAAAAGTTTCATATACAAAAAAAAGAAATATGTCATTGAGTGGTACGCAATCATTTGTAACGAGTGCCAAATGGTTCGTTTTACGTAACACACATAGGTAACATATTTTACTGTTATCTTTATACTAATTCCAGTACCTACTGACGAGTAGGTACGTCAAACTATTAGTATTGTTGTGTCATTCATTGAGCTAAGCTAAATATAACGAGCTAGTATAAATGTGACTGTGAATAAATAATGGGATTAGCGTTGGCGATAAGGTTAGTTAAAATCATATTAACTGAGCAGAATTTAAATATATCGTATCTAACAAAAATACTTGGTTAATATGTCAACAATTGTCAACTTTTTATAAATGATAAGATACATGTGGTATTGATAAATCTTGTCCGTATTACGAGCACATATAGGTATTGCATCAATGATGAATGCGTTAATAAGACACTTTGACGGGCTCGAGATAAAATAAATAATTAACATAAAATGCATATGCGCGCAAGGCATACGAGTAAGTTGGCATTTTTACATTTGAAAATACTTTGTAAATTCAATTTAAAAACATTAAGATATTATTAAATAATAATCGCCCGTGGTCTTGCCAATTCCATCCATAGGTACATACTTATACATATACAATACGTATTACATACATAAATCATATTTAAATTAGAAATCGAAGTGATTACTGAAACTTGTTGGAATCTTATATACTTTTTGTATGAAAAGCAATTAATTAACAGTTGTATCTGCAAACTCTTAAACACATTTTAATATTTGGATATATTTATAAAAAAAAAAATTAATTAGCTCGGTAATGGCACTTTCAATAACGTTTCCCAGCTGAGGGCGGTTTTATTGAGTCGAGACTAAAGATGACCGTTTTAACACTCAGAAGCAATATAATATAGTATCGAAGATTAGGGTGAATGGTTAAGCAATAAATTTTAACGGACCTTCGGTTAAGCGTGAAGCAGGAAACAGTTGACAGATAATGGAGGCGAGTGGATGGCCGGCCAAGAGAATGTGAGCTTATTGAATATTCATTTTTGATTGCCCAACAAACCAAGCCTTTTATTGGCCGCGATAGGATATTCAATGAGTAGAACACCATAAAACAGAATGTTGATTGCAGCGTAGGCTAGAAAGTTACGTAAACTAGTCGTATCACGGGATAACCACGGTGAACTAACAACTTTGATTAAATTAACAAAACAAATTAACTTATATGGATATAAAAGTGACGAAGATGGCCATAGGAGCTCTTTAAACCACACCGAAAATTATCGAGTTTCGGCTCATTCAATAGAATCATCTCAAGCGTTGCATCCGAATGCGGCGACGGTAGGCTTGCAATTTTTTCATTATATCAGTTAGTTGTAGAAAAAAAATAATTTTGCAAATAAAGCGATCAACGTTCACTAATATAGTAACACTAATAGATGACGTGGCTTTAGGGACGAGTAATTAATTTTTGAAATATTCATTATGCCTTTTCATTTAAAAAAAACTGATTTTGGCACAATAAATGAAAATTAGTTAAGTATGTGTAATTTTTGTTACAATTTTGGCCTTTACAATCTCAGAGCACTGAATAAAAAATTGGACAATTTAGCCCATTCATTCCTTATTCTATAAAGTATCACTTCAATTCAAAGCAGGTCGTCATACATTTTAAAAGTATGAATATAATGTTTTCGTCCCATAATTATATGATAATGATATATAACTTGCCCTAGTTGCTAAGAGCAGGAAGAAATATAGCATAGATTGGACTTGGTGAGCTGACACTTTCCCCCCTCTTTTGGGGGGGGGGGGGAGTAGGAATGGTACGATCTCGTGGCTACCGGCCCAAATTAGCTATATTTAACCTAAGTAACAATTGTACCAAGCGGCATCACTAGCACACCCTACTAATTCAAGTTTGAAAGAATTATACATTTTGAAAGGCTTTATCTCGGAAACTTTTAGGTCTACAGAGAGTTCTAGTCTCGTATTGTGGAAAATTTAGTCTACTTTAAAAACGCTCTGAGAAGGTACTATCAAAAACTAGTCCTTTAGGGTTATAATCGCCTATATAAAAAAAAACACGAAATTTTCGCTGTTTTCTCGATTTTTTGACAAAGTTTGAGCAAAATTCAGCGCTCGAGGTCTCAAACTTGGATTATTCATTGGGCCAACATCATGAGAGGGTCTACAAAAAATCAGAACTACCGGATTTTACGCAAACGCTATTAGTATAAAGCTACTGGATTAATATTAAAGAAATAAATAAAATACATAAATATATCGGGAAATTAATAGTATTCATTAGTTTGTATTGACTACATGTACCGATATTCATATGCTCCAAATTTGAAGTCATTCGACTGTTTTAGCGACTAAAAACGTATAGCGAAAAAGCAAAGCAATCGGGCCAATCGGGTCGACGGCCTGTTGTTTTCAAAACCAACAAACTTTCGTGACGGTAATTCACGCGAAAATTATACGGTCGATGACTGGCGCACGAACAAGCCTAAATAAAAAGTGCTTGGGTTCTTTTACTACCTAAATCTAGACTTTTCTCTAAACTACCGGTAAGAAATGTTAAGCTCTCATATTTTTATTCCAAACACAGAAAAGTGTCCTATATTTGAAAGTGCTGTGACTACTCAAATAAGATAAACATGATGTGTGTGTTTTATGTAGTATCCTACCTAGTTGCGACATAAACCCAAGATACGAGTTTGTATCGCTCCTCTGGGTACGGAAGTGCTCGCCGTGATGACTAACAGAATTTCACGCACGAAGAGGCCTTATTGGTTTTAGAAGAGGCACCGTTGACGCGATCACGTCCGCTATCCCTGCTCGCCATCGCCCTCGCCTATGGGCGTCACTACCACTTTATTATTTTCTTTATTCCTTTGAACTTTACAATATAAAAAGAAAAATTAATGTAATATTTGCATAAATGCAAAACTCTCGGGACAAGACCTGATATCGCCTCGCTTTTCGCCTGGAAGCTCGATAAAAACGCCAGAGGAAACAATATCGTACACTTCATCGACTGTGATTTAAAAAAAGAACACGCGGATAGGTGAAAAAACAAGCTTGTTATCTTCAATTAGTTTCCGAAGAGAGCGGTCGGCCAGAATCATAAAGCAGAGTAATATAGTCGGCAGCGGGCGGTTTGAAAAAAACACGTTTTGCGGTCCAAAGGCGGCGGTTCTTGCCGAGAAAAGGAAAAAGGGTTACCACGTTCAGGCGAGTATACTTTGGAACTACCGCTGCACTTGATATTATGAAAAAAGATTGTAATAAAATAATTTCATGTTAGTAAATAAATATAAAATATTGCAAAAACAAGGTACAGGTGGCCTAAAACTCGATGTAGGGCATCACACTTATCTAACGCCATAAAAATGCCGAAATATGTACAATCGAGTAACACATAGCAGGTACTCACCTAACAAGCCTAGAACAATCGTATTTAGCCATTTTCATAGCACTTTACTCCTGTTCTGTACCTCTAGTGTAAATTTAATCGACAGCGAAACGTGACGTACGCGTTTGTCTTAAGTCTCATTTAGTATGGGATTTAGAAACAGCGCACCAAGCGGGACGTTTTGGAAACTCAAAATCACATACTAAATGAGACTTAACGCAAACGCGTACGTCACGTTTCGCTATCGAATAAATGTACACTAGGGGTTCTGAGGTAAGTAGGTAATGCAGGTTAACATATACGTATATTAGATGTCGTGACTTCCGTAGGTAGTTACTTACATGCTCTTTGATAGGAGTTCACTAACAGGTCGAACAGCTATCAAGTTTGTTTTCAGTTTGGTTCAGTGTAATACGTAATACACAGTGCAAGATTCCGGTCAATAAGTTTAATTAACGACGCACTGTAGCTCCGGTAAAGGTAGTAAAAGGACTCGTCACAGTTCCGTTGACGAGTACAATAGTCGGAATTCTATTTAGAGAAATACCGTGTTCGCCAGGATTAACCCCTGCCATTTATCCGAAAATGCGCGAGAATAATAATCTGGCTTTGCTGACCAATACCCGTCAGATGGAATTCAAAACTGTAATATTGTTTGATGACGACTCTATAATAATTAATATGAATTTACTCATTTTGATTTAAAACTATAAATTGATGTCGGATGAAAGTTAAACGAAAACACAATAATTTGTCTTTTCTTTTAAAATCTTAACATCTTCAAGTAGTACTACTCCCAAATACTAAAATGACAGATCATTTAATATCCAATCTCCCTGCTTTTGTACTAAAATGAAAGATGAGTTGGATAAATTGAGGCAATATAACTGTAATTTTAGTATCTGTCATAGAAAATGATCGGTAAGCTAAGTAATAAAAAATATTTAATACAATCCTTGTAGAAGGAGCATTAAATATTAAAAGGCTTATCTTGGTTTATCTGATCATTATTTATTATTCTATGCGATCCTGAGTTAATCAACACAAGGTCAAATAGACGTGCTCCGAGCTAGTATTACCAAACATTTTAAAAGCGTATCGCTTATCCCGAATAATTGATGAAGTGATCTTCGACAACGCGTTGTCATTACGAACATCAAGGTCAAAATATACTAGGGACAAGGGTCGCAGTAGAGGCCGATACTTTGTAGATTAAGCAGGCCGCTGCCCGGCTCCCGGATTATTAGAAATGTTTAAATTGTTAATCTGTTATCGAGGACTACTGCTCGGGATCAGATTGCATATATTTCTTCCAGAATTTATTCAAACAATAAACCTTCGTGTCTTATAATTAATAATGCCTATTACCTTCGCATAAAATATTGTTAAATTAACTTCTCTCCCACTATGGACTTATGGCATTCTTGCTTTACATTTTTACAGACTCTTTCACTCGTCGTTGGATCATGCGACCGTTATCTCGCCCGAGTCGTGCGAAAGTGACTTCCATTTACCGATCTGAAAGTCCAGTGTTGTTAGTGTCTTAGAATAGTCCAAAGATCATACAATAGTACGCCGAAACTTGCCGCATTCACGCAAACTGGTTAGTTTTCACAATCAAACCAAGTATAATAGCTATCACTCTTATTCTAATACTCTATCGCTTAGTCATCGGATTATGTCTATATGTATTATAAGTCGTTAGTTGCTATTTTTAACATTTCATTTTGCTATTATCATGACCCATTGTAAGACCACTGAGATAATGAAAACACTTTCAGAACACTGATTCTGACCATTGCACTTCTTAGGTTTTAATTAATCGAAATTTAGAAGTAAATATGTGTTTAAAACTGTGAATAGTTTAGTAAATATATTTTTTATATGTCTGCGTTTTTCCAGATTCCGGATTTAAAAACACTATTTGAAACGAATCAACGTCATGCGGGCTTTATATTGGTAAGCGTTTTCTATTTTATTAATTAATTCTTATTTGTTTTTATTACGGGTAAAAGATTAAGCAAGAATTATATATTCAATTACTTAAATAGACTTCTAATTAAATCATGAATAATACTCGTACGTAATCTCAAACTTTCTAGAGCAATACAAAAGGGACAGTGCTTTAAGGAGAAATCCTTCTATGTACGAGTATATTAGGTATGTCCTCGACGTTGTGCTCGGCTTTCTTCTATCACGCGGAGGTCACTCTACAAATATTAGCCCAAACCTACTTAGTTTACGGAGTGTTGGTGTCTTGTTGACACATTTCCCACGTCGGAAAATTAAACCTCACCCAGTTCACTACCTACAGGTCAAAGTTTCTGCATCTTGCGTTTGTGAATCATTGTTGGATGATACATTTTTCGTATGTAAGGAAAACGCAATAACCATCCATGCTAGAAGCAATTTACACAGATGCGGCTTGAAATAGATTCTCAGCTAATAGCGACGGTTAGGTAAGGTACTCGTATACATATTAATTAGTAGTATCATTTAGTGTACAATAGTTTAAGCACCCGACTTCTATTGTAACTGAGACCAAATATATGGGTATATGGTAAAAATTTCAGTGATTCATTCACTTCAGGTTCACTTTCCAACGGATCGGGTCGGGATCTTTAAAGTCGGTATATCTTCCATCCGTCCGCCTGTCTGCTAGTAGGCTGCACGTATTTCATGAACTCTATATTTTTCCTTTTTTGAAAAATTCCAATAAATGGTCCAGGTTTATAAATTATTCCAATACGTCACTTGCTTAATTCTGGTACGAAATTAAGACAATAAGTGAATTTTCTTTATAACCGCGTTTAACCAAAAAATATAACATCGTATTTACTACAAAAGTCTTGTTTTACAAGATTTTATTTAACTTGCCCTATTAGTAGGTATGTTAGTTTGTTAGTTAGTGTGAGTCAAATCTTAGAATCTAAGTATCTAAGTTTGACCCACTTCCCGATTTCCGATTGAGCTGAAATTATACATACATGCATATATAAATCAGATGACAATGCAATATTACAATATCATGGAGCTGATCTGATGATGGGGAAAGAAGGTGGCCACGGGACCTCTGTCATAAAACAACGCAAACGAATTGTGTTTAGGGTTGTTAGAATTGTTCGATGACAAAAGGAATAAATATTATATTAAATTAGATTGTTTGGTTTAGTGCGATTGCCAAGTCAATATATTTATATAAAACATAAATGATTTTTAATATTGATATGGTCACTATAAGATGTTGTTAGGTTAGCTAATGACGTAATAGCTTAAGAGGAATTCCTAGTTGCGATTTTTCCATACAAACGCTCTCGACTGATTCCTCCCTGGATTTTTAACCTAGAGCAGTGATTTTTTCAAATAAGATCAATATCATCAATATCTGTGCCGCTATGTTTTGCTTTTTTGGATTATTTTATTTTGAAGAAAGATACAGCGCCTCGAAAATCGCAAAAACGGCTCAATTGAATTGGCTGTAAAAAAAGGCACAGTATACAAATATGACAAAAAATATCCAAAAAATCAAAACATAGCGGCATAGATTATTTCTTCCTCTTGCAGTTTCTAAAATTTCATAAAGATTGGTTGCGTTTTGGAGGAGGAAACAGTCGAGAGCGAAACCTCGATTTTTGAGTTTTTTGCGTGTGAATTTTAGTCCGAGCTGCAGTTGTCCTTATCGCACGAATTGGAGGCGGAGACAGTTTCTAAATATACGTACACAGGAGGAATAGTGATGGGCATAACATGTTAATGGTTAAAATGAGAAAAAATACACCAACAATCAACAGTCGATCGCCGTAATATAACCAAAATACCACGTAGTTCTAAGTAAAGGGTGCCATGTGTTTTCACACTCTTTAATGTAACAACTATTATGTACCATGGTTTTGAAATAAAGATTTCTATTCTATTCTAATCTAAAATATACCCGTAATGGCCTGTCACTTCAAAACGTTTTTTTTTTCTTACATTACAGGTCACGTAGTGCTTATGTTTAGTAATTTTTACTATTAAAGGCCTGTAAATAAAGCTAAGTAGGATAATAGGTACAACCTGCTTATTCTGATTAAAACATCATAAATACCCCTTAACAAATTGATTGTCTTGCATTGCTCACACTTGTGCGTCACAAGTAAACCACTAGATAGCAAATTTACATTACGGCTAGCCGATGTCAAAATAAGGCCCATTATGAAATTCGGCGGTTCAACGATTAAGGTATGTTGGGCTAATACCGGATGTGGGCGAAGAACGTACCAAATTCATTTCTCCCTAATTTGGCTTTATTTATTTTTTCATTTAATTGGTTTTTTTTTCGCCCTCTTTTATAATTTTATTGATTTTCCTCTAGTCTATTGTACTCAGTGCTATATTTGTCTACCATTCTTCATCAATTCTCATCTACTCATAGGTTAACTGGAAGGAATCCCTTAAAGGTTATCAGTTCGCCTTTGTACTGCTTATTCTGTGCCATATTTATATTTTGTCTTTTGTACAATAAAGAGTTTATACATACATACATACAGATGAAAACAAGCGGTGATTATTTTAATTTTGTTTACGACAAACATGTCCGATGAAACTCTGAAAGGTTTGTGCAATTTGATTCTCGAATTAAGACGAGATAGAGTGCATCTATGGAAGTACGTGTGTAGACAAGACATACGCCCTATGCCTGAAATTCATTAGTCCAAGAAGAAACCGAATAACTACATCATTACTCATGTGTTTATTTTAAAGAATATCTGGAGCAAATTGTTTACGGAGCTTGAGAGCGAGACGAAATTACCAGGATTTATCCTAATATACACTATACCTGTCCTTACTTTACCTCCGGAATATCTTGAATTCACGTCCAGTTGGATATTAAGGTCAAAGAAGAAACGCTCAGAAGCTGAAGTACTTACAACACCTAGTCTATTACTATCTTGTATACCAAATTGAAAGCAATATACATATTCTTCCATTACTATAAAGTATGTTTTTTTTATTCCATTCTTTTTAAAACTTTTTTACATAATATTAGGTCTACTTGGGCGGCTTACAAGTTAGTATTTTGTTTAATATCTTGTAAACAGAAAAACTATGAAAGTTACAAGAAAAAAAATAACATGTACACTGCCGAAGTAGACCTAATATTATGTAGTACGAAAGTACCTTCACATACGGATGCATAATGTAGATGTGAACACACACATATATAGTTAGCACTTCGAAATTAGTTTCCTTAAAATGCTTCAAGAGGGCTCTCTTTTCCTATATATTGACTTTACTCTCTCTCTACGATCCTTACATTTTATAAAAAAAAAGATTGTATATCAACTATATATATATAATTGCTATATTTTACCGTCAAAATCGCAATTATTAGCACATTGTTTACTTATCAAATTGCCATATAATATAAGTATCAAAGTTTGGAGCCACAATTTTACCAAATTTTTGTATCAGGGTTAAGATCGGATACAAAAATACGAGAAATAGAACATTCGATGACAACTTTTAAGTTTGTATTGTTGGCTGCAATTTATATACGTAGGAGAAGGCTAAACACCGGACCTATTTTTTGTGGTACCTTATTCTTTTTCTATTAAAAACAACTTTTATTCACCATGCGATGTTCCCCCCTTGATGGCAAAACACTCGTTACCCTAAAAAAGTATGTCTCATCTTTACACATGTACAAAACTAAAACTGTTATATATTGAAGATTACCAAAATCCAGGCCGAATCTTTTTTTTGTTGAGAGGATGTTTTTATACGGTAGATGAAGTGTTTAATGTTGTTTAAGTCTTAAGTATTGTTTCTCTTGTTATTATTTAGTATTTAAATGTTGCCGTATTTTTAGATTGATATTTATTTGATTACTTGTAGGTACCTACATTTGATAAGTTCTTTGTTGTTGTTTTTCTCATGTTTTTCACTTTATGTACATATATTCAAACACAATTCTGTATTGTTCATGAATAAAGATACTATGACTATGACTATGACTATTATTTAACGATTTGCTCCGTACTTCAAGAATCTGACACGATCTAAAAAAAAAATTCGCGAGTTCTCTCAATTGGTCCCAATATTGTCCGGCATTACTCCAACATATCTTACCCAGATTGTCATTACGATACGTTCTTCAATAAGGCGGCATAAGTTTAGCCCCATCGTACTACTACTATTTAGATTGTAGGTTAACCATACCTACTTACAAAATTTCACAACACACCATGATCACACCCAACTTATTGTCACGGATAGGTACGACGACCGAAGCAAGGACATCATTCTTTTTTGCAGTCTTTATCTAAATAGTAATTAATAGATACAGTATAATATAAAAATTAAAAACAATAGTAGGTGATAACATCAAAAACAACTTGCGTCGGATGGCGCAGGATGAATTCCGGCCGGCTCGTCGGCGATGTCAACGGAACGGCGCGCAATGAGCGAGCGCTCGCGTCTCGCATCTGTGTGCGCGCACTCACACTTAGATAGCTCCCGCTCCCGCCCACCGCAGCGCGACAGAAACATAGCTTCAAAAATTCGAGATTTGAAAAGTTGCTCAGCTAGGAATTGCTCTTAAGACAGAAGGTCCCTTAAGTAGGGACTGAATAAATTAACCGACTTGGTATTACATGGATTACTGAGTTGCGAGACTTGTTTTTTTTACATCTTATGTTGTTGATGGCATCTCCTTTATTTTTGTAGATAGTCCTTCTTTTTTTCTTTTCCGGTTCTGCTACTTCTTGAATTCCATAATATTATACATATACATTTGTGATTCATTCACTGCAAATGTAACTTTGTAATCCTATACATTTATATCGGATTACAAGGTTATTTCTTATATCTAGAAAACTGACAAAATATTTGAGTTTTTCCTTGATCTACATATACAATAAACACTAATTGTATTCTGAATTTGAAGGTTCTATATCTGCTAGAAGCGCCTTAGAGTTTTGTTGACCGGTCAGTCAGTGAGTGACAAAATTAAGAAACTTTGACTAGTTATAGGTATAATTCTTAAACTACTGGTTTAAATTGAATGAAATTTGAAATATAATGTGTTTATACAATACCTGCTTGGTTACTGAAAATTCAGGCTTCTAGTTTTATCCACAACGAATTTATAGGGGGGTCGAAAATGGCCTGAATGCTTCGAGAAAAGGATGGATGTGATGGTACGGCGGTGGCGCTTTTTTGCTCGATTTAGCGAGCAGATATTTACCTAAATCTTTGTTTATCCTTTATCTTGAGAGTTCACATGAAAGTTACTAAATATTTTTAGATATTTTTACATAATATACATAAATTTTAGTATTACCGGAGTACCATCGATGTGATAGGAAATTCTAATTTTCTTACCTTACCCCAACACACCTTATTCAATTTCCATTCGAATTTAGCGTTAGGAGACAATAGCCCTAGGCCGATGTTATTCCCATAGCATCCACTGTATCTGTGAAATACAGTTAACTAATCATATTATGATAGCTAACAATAGCAAGTTAACAAGATATATGATTCGGTTTTTGTTTGAACGCTCGAACAATATTAAACGCAAACAACTTATTACTGCCCCGGAGGCGTTCACCTGACTATGAACCTAGTACTATTAATTTATTTACCGAGCTAGGCTAAGCAAATATAGCCTTCGTTTATTGTAGCCTTCAGGCAAAGAGAACAGTTTGTCGCAGATCTGAGTGCTATTATTCCATTGTGCTTTTTTATGGTTCCTTACCAAAAGGGTAAAACTGGACCTTATTACTAAGACTCCTCCGCTGTCCGTCCGTCTGTCAGCAGGCTGTATCTCATGAACCGTGATAGTAGATTTCTGTTGCTGCTACAACAAATACTTACTAAAAAGTACGGAACCCACGGTGAGCGAGTCCTAATTATTTTACAAAGTTAGTGAAGTTATGGTCAAATTGCATCCAAATATGTATTATGGTCAATTCCTTTTCGGCTTCAGCAGGCATACTGATCATTTTAACGCCCCGCCAGCGCCAGTGCTAATAGGTTGTTTTTAATCATTCCGATTTAATAATTACATAGCTGTACACATATGTATAGATAAACTTAGTCTATTTGCAAGTTTCTGCCATTGTGTATATTTGACTCAAGTTTCAGTTTAGTTTTGTATTGTTCTGAGCGTTGGCTGGCGAAATCCTACGTTCAAATCACGTTAACTTCTTGAAGCCAATTGACTTATGGAATACGGCTATACTTATAGCTTTTATACTTAAATAGCCAACTTTTAATCAATATTAAATTCTGATGGGTGTTTAAGTCAAAATGGCCGATTGGAGAATTTTGCACTTTTATTTTATTGAAAATATTAATAAGCCTAATGTTTATATAGAAATAATCATATTAAAATATATGTTTCTTTGAAACCATTATTTCCATGATTCTTTGTTAATGTCATCATCAATTCAATTTAATTCAATACTTTAATGATAAAATAAAATTTTACATGTCAGGTACACTGTGCTCATAGCTAATCATCATGTAGAGAATTACTTAAGGCATCAAGTCCGCACTTTTGTACCTTCATGTATTGTGCAATAAAGTTTAAATAAATAAATCATGCCAATTATCACTTTATGATTACTTGGTGTTTCAATTTTCATTTCATACGCACAAATTGCTGTCTGAAACATCGATGCCAGTGATGGGCATTTGCTCCCACACGTCCTCGCTTTATCATTGCGTAGGTGGCGGGTTCAAATGGTAGGCAATCCGACATTGTCTGCCTCGCGGGGTGAAATTTATGTTTAAAAGTTCATTGATAGTAGCACTATTCCGACATTTTCATAAAAAAAGTTATAGAATACCTGATAGTAACTTAAAAGTTTTTATGAAAGTGACATCTTCTAAGTGCCAAGACATTTCTCAGTTCTTGAAAATGTTATGTAGTTCGATTTATTTATAAATAAAAACCGGCCAAGAGCATGTCGGGCCACGCTCAGTGTAGGGTTCCGTAGTTACTCTTCCGTCACAATAAGCTAAACTGAAACTTAAAGTATAGTAAATTATTAACCAAGGGATGAAACGGTACCTTTCACCCGAGTTAAACAAATAGGCAAATTTGCATAATCATTAGGTACTGATTATGCAAATTTACCTATTTGTTTAACTCGGGTGAAAGGTGTTAAAGCAAAAAAAAAGTTGACCCCCACTTTACGTCTAGGGGAGGTACCCTAAAAAATTTTTTTTATATTTTATTGTACGACTTTGTCGGCTTTATTGATTTATATATCCATGCCAAATTTCAGCTTTCTAGCACTAACGTAAGCAAAGCCTCGGACAGACAGACATACGGACATGGCGAAGCTATAAGGGTTCCTAGTTGACTACGGAACCCTAAAAACCACAAGTATGTATATGGCGTCGGTGAGCAGTCTTAATAATGACTACATAATTTATCTCTAATTGAACTAAATACAATTAAATTCTAATGATACTATTATAAATAAGTAGATAAACTCTGCCCAATCCTTAGCATTCTATTCTATATGTAGAACGTTTTCTCTACAATAAGTTAGCGCGGGTAACGAAGGGTGACTTTCATTAACTTTTCCATTCTGAATATTTTGATACCTACAGTCCGTTTCTAGAATACTTTGTGAGAAAGGGCCGTAGCCGAGGCATCAATGTGGTTATAGCCAAATTGTTAAGGCTAATTAGAGTACTTAGCTAATTAAACATATCCAACAAGTTAAACCGCAACGATACTCGGGCGGCGAGCCGACGTCGAGGTCAGAGTGAAACTTCAAAAGTCAACCGAACGCCCCGAGGTGCAGGTTTTAGAACGATCAGGCCAATTCGAACGTGTACAGGTACAGGATGTCAGGACATCGAACCGGTATTTGAATGATATTGGGATCATATCAGTTAACTTTAGCTGACATTCGCGCGGGCGCCTCGCTCGCACTAAAAGAAATACGGACAAGTCAGAGGAAAATGAACGCGTGAATGACAGCTAACTGATAGGTATGACTCCAATATCATTCAAATATCGGTTTGAACGTTCGAATTTGCCTGTATCGTACACGACAGCTTTTGTAGCGATAGACATACAGCAGTCGCAATACAGTGGCGCTGCTGCACTCCAACATGTTCCATACCAGATATGTTCGTTTTTTCTAGATTTACCCCATAAGTAGTTGTAACTTTATTCCTCCAAAATTTAATCTGAGTAGATAACTATGCACTGAATTATTGTGTTGTTTACATGTTGTTGTACCGCAATATCATAGAAACCCTAGTATTTTGGAATAAAAAGTTAATTACCACTACTGTTGAGGTTAGAAAATTTTCTAATCTTAAGAATACGGCGTATATGCGCCTAAAATATTTGCGCGACTTAGGGCCATCAATAGTAGGAACCTATTTTTATAGGCTGTTTATTTTTTAAGAGTAAACTGAAAATAAATTGTAGATGTAAAAAGTGCCGAGCGATCGTTCCGCCTGAAAATCGTGTGCTAAATTTTATATAAGGGTTCGAATGAGGGTTGCCTGCCTGGATCCGAGTCGAAGGTTACTTCCATCTGATAAATAAATAGCTCAATTAGCACCTTTCATATTACGTACTTACACATACATGAACAGATTATAGATTCTTATGTGCTGGTTATTATGATAAGTTCTTTTTCAACTCTTGTTAGGCTGAAAAGTTCTAATTGAATCTCTTTTAAAATTTGTAAGTCCGTTAAAAATGGCATCTAGTTAATATATCTATACAGTTAGCGTTTTAGCGGTATCAAAACAGCAAACTACAAGTTAATATCTACTAACAAAAGCTCAAACGATTTGCTCTGATTATAGAACAGACACCAATCAAACACAACAACCGTTTCAACCGCTGATAATTAATTATGCGTAATGATCTTCCGTGCGGAGAGTGCGGAGAAAGGAGCAATATTGAGAGCTGTTTTCACACTATGGCGTTGCTCAGGCCGTGTAATCCCATTGCGTTGAACTGTCAGGCAAACCAGTGTAACTAGTCCCTCGAATCTATAACAAGTATGTCTAATCCAACACGAACCCTTTGCTCTAAACCGTGAACGACGTTATTGAATATCAAAGTCACGGAAACTGCCGTCCCCCTGCCGACCAATCCAACTTCATCGGCTCGATGGAATGACTCTCCATTGTGAACCCAACAAACTTTATTCCTTTTAGAATTACAATTTACTAGAATAATTAATCATACATATTAATGAGCTAATAATGAATAATGGAAGGCGTATAAACACCCCGAGACTTTTCACAATAAAATATCGTACAATACTTTGTGGTGCATTAACTTATAAATATTAAAGCCGAACGACGCGCCGGCAAATAAAATTTTGTTGATAACAAAAAAATGCAACGTTTTTTTGTATTTTCCAGCTTCCGCTACAAAACTATTTTCGTCAGACAATGACAATTTTTCAAAGCTACGCTTTATAAACAACGCGTAACGCGTAACAAATAAATTCAGCGGGCTATCGCACGCAAAAGTACCTACGTGTATTGTGCATTTTTTGTGATGTAATGTGCACATATAACACGGTCAAATTTAGTTCTACTGCGATTGTTTGAGCTTATCCGTTTAAACATCGCAGAATTATCAAACAATACCTGTAAATGATTTAAGGATACATTCGACGACTGATCGAACAAATGATTATCATCAAATCCTGAGTGAAATTCTCAAGTTTGTTTTTACCACGCGCTCGTACGTCTATCTAGTGACACAAATCCTCGATTAATGCGGCAGCCAAGTTAATGAATTTGCTTTATGTTTTAGATCTGTTCACGATTTCTTCTTGAAGCTCGAACGTGCACCTAAATAGTAAACGCGGGATACTCCGAGAATTCTCTTAATTAATGATACAGAGAGAAATAGGAATGAACTTAATTAACATGGCTGCACGGATGCGACTATAACCTGTTCATCGATTGCATAATTACAAGCGTCCGAGAACTTGGACTCTAGATAAGTTTTTAAATGAAGCCGGCTTAAGCTTGTGAAACATGATTGTATCTAACTAAAGCTATTAAGGTTCCGCAAACTACTTGAAACAAGTGTTTGTGACCTGACTCTATTAAAGCGGAAAGTCGTTTGCAAATTCAAAGTTGGAGCCAACAAAAAATATTAATATACAAATTGTAACTTACAAGTCTTACAATCAACTGTGAGTTATTGTTAGGAATAAAAGAGGAATAATTCGCCTAGTGTAATGTAGAGTTAACATATCCGTAATTATGTAATACTTATGTACGTTAGGCCAGGCAATGAATGCTCAAAAAAGTTAAAGAGGGAAATGCTTGGAACACAATTTTTGACTTCGTAACTTGGTTTAGACTAGTGAGTAGGTGAAAACATCAAAAGTCCCCAGCCATAGCCCATGAGCCGGGGAGAAGAGGGGGATTAGAAGATCGGTTTTTTGATGATATCTCAAAAAATATGCATCTTAGCGACATGTCCACTTTTACAAAATGAATGTTGATTAAATTTGTTACAAGTTTCAAGTTTTTCGATATCGTGTACATTTGTTGAGATATCCGCTCTTGAAAGTTTATTTAGGGCTCTCAATTATATCTTGATATCTACATCAGAGACGCTGCTAGGCCATCGTTTGGCATCGTTTTCATATAAATAGGAGTGCAGAATTCATTCATGGTATCACATATCACATTGACACCATTCGATGTAAAAACAAAATTAAAACAAAAAAACCTTTTTTTTTAAACTGCTAAACCGATTTCGTTAAAATTTGGTATTTTGAGTTCCGGGACAGGACATAAAATAGTTTTTATCACCAAAATCATCTTTTGAGGGTGTGAAAAGTTGGGTGGAAGTTTGTATGGGAAATCAATAACCGTTGAACCGATTTAGATGTAGTTTGTGATGGTCTGGGATCATTGATTTAGTCGGACCAAACATGACTTCAAACCTAAACTCAAACAGTATTAACCTTAGGAATTCAGTTTCGGCGAAGAAGCTGGGGAGATTTGGAATAAGGATTCCAAATCTCCCCAGAGTAGCGCTAGAGTAGCTAAGAACCTAGGCGTTATTGACGAAGTGAAGTGCGCTGTCTATGATTGGATGTTTTTCTCAAGTATTATAGGTATTGTATCTATTTATGGTTTTTTGTCGGACACTTTTTGGTATATGGAGATTTTGTTCCTTGCCTCTACTTTTAATAACTTAAACGTTAAAAAAACGATTAATTGTGAAGCAAGAAAAATGCATGTCAACATTAAGTTTACACACGATTGGGCATTTAAAAGATGACGCGATGATCTTTAAATGAAATAAACAGTTTTTTACTTAAAATACGTGTATATCAAATGCAAGTACACAGTGTTTTTCTTTAATTACCGGTCAAAAAGACAGTGAGCTTTAATCCATGGTCAGCATCAAAAGCAGCGTAACAGAATGCGTCAAAATCAAAGTATCAACCATTTCCTGATACCTTATCAAAAAGAGATATCACGTCTCTATACAAAACAAACGGTTTAGTTCTGCGCAGATACTTTTGAACATGAACTATCGAGATATATATCGCTATTTGGAAAAATATTTGAGGGTAAAAGGAATTTGGCGCATTCATACTCATTTCATACTATTGATGCTGACAGTGTATGACATGTGTTTGAAATAATTACTTCATTATGTATGTAGGTTAGACAAATACAATTTATATCCATTCGTATTAGTAGGTTAATAACATACTCTTTTATTGACACTGCTCCGCCGAAGAAAAGTAATATTTTTAAATTTCGCTTTGTAGGTCAAATAAATATAGTTAACTATAGTCAATTTAGGCGAATCAACAGAACGGGGACATAATATTGTACGGGCACTCGTGAGTTATTTCAACTTTTAACCGTGCATCCATCTCAGGTAGCCACTACAAGTATGAGCATTATGTTCATATAATTTATACAAAGTTCAAGGCCTTAGATAGACTGGAAGGTCTAAGGCGATTATTTAGAAGTGTTGGTGGTAATAATGTGTTGTGTGACGTGCCGCACATTCCATTTTTATTGTCCGTTAGTTGAATGCACAAATTACCTTTGCGTGTAAACTTTGTAATGTGGACTTAACAGTTAGCTAAAAATAATTTTGTGGTAAATTACTCACTCAGTGTGTTTTCATTTTCTGTTCCGTCTATGCATAATACACTTTTTCAAACAGGTAAGACAATAAAATGGTGACAACTAATTGTCTTGCTAATACGATTTCCGCCTAGTAAGGTAGACCGAGGGAAATCGTTTTTTTTTGACGCTTAATAAATAGAGGTCTTTGAGCATTCACATTATTCTAAATAAAATAGGAAAAATCGTTATTTAAAGAACAAAACCCCATATCAAAAAGTAAAACATACACATCCAGTCAAAAATATTACACAATCTGGAGACAACATGCTATAAAATGGACATCCACTATCATTGGTATCGTCAAAATTATATTTGAGCGATGTTTTTCACCTCCAGTTGTAAAACCAATATCTTTCGAAAATACAAATCGCAGTAGGTAATTTAGTATCTTGATGATATTTTCCAGTACTACAATTGAATTGCAAACTTCAATATATTTTCAATCGAGAATCCAAAATGATCCTATACGTCTCATATCACCGATTGATTGACCATATTACCATCTTAAAATATTTTTTAATACAGTTGAAATTATAATATGAAACGTGAAAATAATTTGCATTACGAGTAGTAGTCGTATGTAGCAGTATATACTTACCTGAACTGTTACCTATCTTGATTATCAGGCATCGGAGTTATTATCGCACGGCAAGACTAATAGCGCGCTATGGAGTCGACGCTAGCAATAAAATGCAACTCATATTCATACTCATACTCATTCATCTATTTAATAAGTGATTTTAATTTTTTATAACGAAGTTCTACAACTTAGACGAGCTATATACTATCATTTAATTTTGTCTTTGAACATATAAATATTACAAATATAAGAATAATTAATCTAAACAAAAAAAAATGGTCATTACTCTCATTTGTAATATTTATGTTCTGAAAGACAAAGTTAAAGGATCTTTTACAAACATCCTTGTCCTTGTAAAATTAAAGTCTCTAATTAAATGATGAATGAAAAAAAAAATGTATATGTGTGTATGTGTATGTATGTATATATGGTATATGTTTGTATTTATTATAATACTATGTATTTATGCATGTTTATTTATAATAGTAGTATTTAGATAGTGACTTTTATCTCTCTGTACTTACTGATTTTCTTTTCCGCACCAATTGTAAGTTTCTGTTTGGCCCAATGGTTGACTGGTAGAGAATGCCTGAAGGCATTAAGTCCGCCATTTGTACTTTTTTTGTATTGTGCAATAAAGGTTAAATAAATAAATGAATGAATATGAGTACGAATATGAGTTGAATTTTATTGCTAATGTCGACTCCACAGCTCGCTATTAGTCTTACCGTGCGATAAAAACTCCGATGTCTGTTGATTACCTATGATTTCAACACGAGACTGCCCGTCCGATTCGCCTTCGTCTACCCTACACACTAGTCTTTATTTGCTTGCAATAAAAATTGTTTATGGTAGGTATATGTAAGTATAGAATACTCGTAAAATTTTCATTGACTATATATATTATACTTGATTACCATGACATGCTACATTCAATTACATATAAGTAGCAAAAAATATCACAGACAAAGGCGTGAAGTTCCATTCAAAATAATCAGGACAAACAAACCGATTAGTCCCGCAAAAAACTGTTACCTATTTTTAATCAATTAATTTCGAATCAATTTTGTTTCTGGTATAGCGAAATATTAGAAAGTAAGTTCACGAGTCTCGATACTCTCGATCTTGAGGTCGCCGCTATTATTTTAGCTTTTGAACATTATGTGCGTCTTTCACTTGGTCCACTCGATCACTTCGGAATCGGCGAAGTGTCAAGTGGAATTGAAAAATAAATTAAACTCGCAAAGACACAAGTCACCCTGCATTATTCCGCTTCTAATGTTGGCTAAAATGGCTAATACGTGCCGTGATGGCTCGATAACAGCTACAATTTGTTCAAATGAGCATAGGTGGCACATTACTTTTTATTAAGCTATCCGCTTTTTAGGTCACTGCTGACGAGGGCATAGTTTGCTACTAGAGATACAAATCTGCAAAATGTCCAGTCATCTCTGTAAATTATCTAAGACGTTTCTGGAATTGACCGGTCTCGGCGCCATTTAACCGCAATGTCACTGCCGTCCCGCGCAAATGAGGATATCTGACTATCTCGAAGCGGAATTCCTTGCGTTTTGTGACTGGGCTTGTATTTATGATGCTGTGTTTCTGATAGGTATATTGTACCTACTTTATTTTTTAAACTAGTACTTACCTACTTATACAGAGTAGATAAACATACATTATAATACTAGATGACAAACTTTTATTAATGGTATCAATCGATCAGGTTTGTTTTTGGGATCAAATGTCTATATATTATTGGACCCATTGCATTACAAAAGCTATGCAAAAATCAACTTTTTTTTGATAAAAAGATAAGGAATCGAATGGTACCTTTTCTTTACTTTGTAACTTTCAGGTCCTGTATATTTTTTATCATTTCCATATACAGTGTACCTAAACTCCATATAACGTCACTCAATATAATACGTCGACATTTGTTGGCACTATTTGTTTTACTTTAGTATGTAAGTAAATATTCTTTATTGCGCACCATACAGTTAAAAATAGACAGGAAATGAAAAAACACGTAAAAGTTAGGTAACAACCGGCGGTCTTATCGCTAAGAAGCGATCTCTTCCAGACAACCTTTGGGTAGCAGGAAACTATGAACTTACAACATTGAACGGGTAGTGCCGATATACATATAATTCGTCAAAATGAAGACGCAAACAATATAATACATACCTACATACTAATAAAATAAATACATATATATATACATACATTATATATTATACAATCATAAATAAAGGCAAGTTAAGGCAGCGAAAGGTAATGAGTCTTCAAAAGATTTTTGAAAACGAGAAGGGATTTAGCACGTCTAAGCATCCCACAACCGAACAGCACGAAAAGAAAAAGAGTTGCTATAAAATTTTGATGATGAAGGTGGTGGAGCAAGGAGATGCATTTCCGCACAGCGAACCGAGGAAAGATAGTTGAAACGCTTTTCAAGATATAGAGGGGTGGAAGGGTTGAAAAGAATGTTATAAATAAGTACAAGAATATGAGAGTTTTAGTATTATTTTTTCTCTATAATATATCGAAAACGTCGAAAACTCTCACTTTCGGTCCCTTGAGTGTATTTTTGATTCCCTATACAGCGTGTATTTTTGATACGACCACATAATCAAAGGGCAGTTAATTTAGGCTGTAATTATCACACTTTCATAGGTTTTATAAAAAATGGACGACTTTGATTTTTTTTCATACAAAATAATTCAGCAAGCAATGTATCACTACTTTGTTATAACTCAAAACGTCTCATTAATGACGCGACGTCACAACTATCATAAGTGATCATGATGTACGAAATACATTGCCGCTCGAAAAAGACTAAACTAATAAAATCTTTCAGAATTGTTTTATAGCACTAACACCTACGTCTGTTTTAAGTTTGAGGTTATATCAAAAATACAGACTGTATAGGGCTTACACTGTATATATTATTTTATAAAATTCAACATGTCATCATCTCTATTTATAATCTATCTAGTCGATATTTTTCAAGTAATGTAAGTATGTAGGAACCTATTTTCGTTGCTCTTTATTGAGCGAAAGCGAAGGTCTCCGTTTTAGCTTGGGAAAAATTCATTAGTATGTCCGGATGTTCTCCTCTGCAGGTCACATTTCTCAACAGATTCTCGTAAAATTTTATGAGCAGGTTTGATAGTTAAATATATTGATTTTTGTTGTCTAATACTATGTTTTTGGAAACTTTTCAAAATGGCGGAGCTCAATTCGCGAGATCTATAGCTCACACAGCCACTAGTTATATTTGTTAGTTGAATACTAAAGTAAAAATAGGTTTGACATTGTCATACAATATACGATTTGTCAGCACAAGTCCGTCTGTCAGGATCCTGTCACAAGATCAAAATAATCAAAACCCCCTTGTCCACAATATGCCAACAGCAAATCCTGACATTTGTTGGCCACATAGTGAAGAGATGAAGGCCTAGAAAAAATTACAGTTGTTAAGAACACTGAACTCAAATGGAAACAAATCAAAAAAGTGACCCAGTGATGAATGACCAAGATTTGTATTTCACTGAGGGAATGTCACAAAGTAAACATGAGATTACGAGGTTATCGTATACATTTTATGCTTTCTATAGCTTAATGTTACTTTTATTGAAGTTGTTCCATAACTTCCCGGTCATACTGAAATATCAACTTAAGAGGTGTTAAAGTAAGGGCAAGGGGAGCGGACACTTTACTATCGGCAATAAACAACTATGTGCTGCCGGTCCTAGTGGTTAAACTTTCCAGAGTTAGTGCGCAAGCACAGTAAAACAAACCCTGAGTGGCGACCGGAACCAGGACGCAAACAAAGCCCGCCGCTGTGGTCAAGTTCGGCAATTCAGCGCCAACGGGCCGAGGCGCTATATCTCCTCCGCCCACAGAATGCTCTGGCCCGGTCTGGATGCAACCGCCCATTCAATGCGTTTACCCAAACACCTATTATACATAATAAATCGGTCTCAACTTAACTAACGACTGCACTAATTATACCAACGTAACACCCCGCTAAATGTTCCAGCGGTTTTAACGTTGCAATTTCCAGTAGTTTCCGAAATTTCGTGCTCATAAACGCGGTTACCTGACGACCGGCAATGCCTCTCGTGGTGGATAACTAATTTATAACATGTGACAATGCTGTAGGTCGAGATTGCTAGGCACCACGCGACGAGGAAATGCGAAAAGTTACAAACTTTGTCGTTATCTGAACGCGTCGCGGAGCATCTGCCTTGAGAACGTGCCAGCTGGTTAAAAAGTGAACTTTTTGTAGTAGCTCCGTATAATAATCGTTGTTACATTGAGTTTATACAGCCGCCGTCGTTCCGGATATCGTGGAAAGACAATTGTGGGAATTTCCATTGCTACGCTAAGCTGAAATACGAGTCGATTTTTCATGCTATTTTACTGAAGCTAAAGCATTTTTGTGTTACTTATACTGATTCTGAAAATAAATGGAAGTTTTTGTTTCACCAATTTCCACACTCCAACGAAACACTTAAAACCCTAGCTACCCGTAAGTCGGATTTTTCTTTCGTAACCATTACAAATGTGAGAGCTTAAAAGCTTGTTTTTGTTAAAAAATTAGGCTGTCAAATAAGAAAACGGAAAAATATTTAAGAGTGCCGCTTTTTCTTGTGTTGTAGCATTCCTAAGTATCTTATTAAAAGTAATATCCTATCGAAAACAGGCTCAGGAAAACGACCCTTATTATTCAAAAGAGTGAGGGGTATTTTTATGTTTTCGTTTACAGGCGACTTTCAGTAGAAATTAATTTCGTATTGCGTTTTGCCTCTCATGACTGACGTTTTAAAGATAAATTTATATTTTTCTTTTTCTTTATTACAGTGAGTCTTTTATAAAGCTTATTGCTCAGATCTGGGACACTTAAGCAACAGATGACAGCAATACTACGTATACATGCTTAGCGCAACATTACAAAAAATCATTACCAGCCATGACGTGTAATTATGCCTACGATATCCAAGCTCTAAAGAAGTTTATGTAAGATATAAGAGTACATTATATCATAGGTATCGCGTCAAAATAATTGGAGAGATAATTGGCTATATTACATATTGCAGTCAATGGAGACATGTGAGTCACTGTGGTCGTTACGTGGCGTTATTTGTGACAAACAGTTTTCACTGTTACCATTGCACCAATATGTTTTACTAATTTAAATAAATGCTTAGTTTAAAATTATAGATCCGTCTTACGAACCCCAATGCAGTGAAGTTCATTTAGTCCAGTCTAATATCATAATTATTTATTTTAATATATTTTATATATCTAAGATGTGGGACTTATAATAGTAAAACTTTATGTAGTTTATTTTGGTTGAATGATAGGTAAAGGTGACATTGGAATTGTGACTGCAGCATTTTTGCTTTATCCGACAGGTTGCGGTGGCCTATTATAAATATCACTGTCAGTTTCCTTAATACATAAATAAATAAATAATTATTATAGGACATTATTACACAAATTGACTAAGTCCCACAGTAAGCTCAATAAGGCTTTTGTTATGGGTTTTAAACAACGATTTCCTATATATAATATATAAATATTTATAAATACTTACATACATAGGACGCATCAGGAACAAATGAACGGTACCTACCGAAAGTATTAACCTGATAACTTATATAAACTGAAATCTTTCAGGTCGCGAACGTATAAATAGAAAATCTATATTCATATTTTACGACATTCGTATGACAATCGATAAGTCATATTTTACTACTTCTGTTCTGTTTATTACCAGTTTAGTCGTAAGTTCTATTTATTGCGGTTGTGGTATTCTATACAACCTATTGCTGTTTTAACGTGCATGAATTGCGTGACCCGACTTTAGTCACAGTCATACGCCTTTTATTGCGTAGGTCTACCTTCTGTCAAAGAATAATAATGCGCACTGCTATAATTTTGTAATTTTACATCTACTTACAATCTATTAATTATGCGTACATAAATTGGTAATAAATAGGGTTGACACCTACAAATTCATAAGAATACCTATTAGAACATTATTTCTTTTTGTTATAATTTATTGTAAATCTCATACGCATTTATACTCGTAAAACTATAATTCAGTCTTTGTCCACAGGTAATAAGATCTGATCTACCCTAATATTTTTAAATCGTTAGTCACGTTTCGTAGTAGATTGCTAACCAAGGGATGAAAGGCACCCATTTCTAACGAGATAATTTGGCGTTCGAACGCATTGACAGCGCCAATACTCCGAGACTGAAATGGTGCCTTTCATCCGAGTTAAGAGGAAAGGGATCGATCAAGGGGGTGAGTAAGGTTGCCAGAGCTCAACGAGGGGGAGGGGGCGGGTTTAGGGTCGGCAACGTGCATGTAACTCCTCTGAAGTTGCAGGCGTACATAGGCTACGGAGACTGCTTACCATCAGGCGGGCTGTATGCTTGTTTGCCACCGACGTGGTATTATTTTATTATATTTTTATTTTATATTTATCTCTAAATATAAGACAGGTATGACACCTTTGAACGCATGTTATGAAAATTTGAAAAATTATTGGAAGGTGGCATATACATACTTTTGGCATTTTGTTTCATGCATTACTATTGATGCCGACTGTACCATCAGCCCTAAAAGTGCATGGCGGCTTTATCAATGAATTAATTCATAATTCACATAATTTCGCCAGGTAATTTCGCAGCTCACTGTACATAACTAATTATATTGTTCATGCAAAAAAATGTTTGGAATGAAATCAAAGATATACCTAACCAAGACGGTCAAGTTCAATCGCGTCGGTGGGCCGATGTAAATTCGGTACTCCCACGGTCTAAAAAGTTTATTATCGTTGCGAGCTATTATGTCCAAAATTGGCGTGTTTACAGAATTTCGGCCGGCGGCGTCGTGCCGCGGCGGTTAGCCGGGTTTCCATAGTCGTGGGGGTCGCTGGCGTATTGAGCAACGATTGACCGTCACTGATCGTTGGCAGTCAGCGACGTCAGCGTATGATGACATTTGAAAAGCTACAGTAAATCTCAAGTACTTTTTGCAGTTCTACTCTGCATCGTCCCTTTGCGCAACTTTGCCAAATATACTGAATTTAATTGGACTGCACAGTGGCAAAAAACCCTTATTTCCTCGCAGTAGTCGTGAAAAACACTATGTAATGCCTCGGCCAGAAACGCTAAAGATGGACACGTATTACTCACTCGTCTATCTTTGAGCGGTTTTCCGTCCTCTCCTACAATGTACTATTATTTTTGGCATAGTAGAAAGTCTAACATAAGTACGTTTTCAAGTATAGGTATTTGGTTGGTTCCCCGACAGCCCCCAAAAATTAATATTCTGCCACACTTGTCACCTTAAAATTCTAGCATGAAATTGCCAGCAAAGCCACCTAAAAATGTCTGGTTAGTCGGGTATAACTAACGTCAGCGACAGAGCATATCGGAGCAGTAATTGAGTGCCACCGGGCGCGGTTATCGAACATTTCGACTCGTGCGAAAAGCGGGCTGAATTTTCTCTATTGGCTGACTTGACCCTTTTGGACAAACTTGATGCCTACCCCACTTTTTTGTATCCAGATTATAGACCAGCACATCCATCATCCATCCTTCTTACTTACTCTGCGTGTTTATTTACTATAAAATCGCGCCCGAAAAGTAAAGAATCATTTTGACTAAATACACCACTATAACAATAAAAGTTTATTACTATAAATCACTTTATTTTTCGTACGTAAGCACGTAATAAAAATTTGTAAGAGGGCAATATCCAGGATTCGAGTTTATGTAGGGTGGAGTAAATGGAGTTATTTTTTGCTATGCCACCCGCGGTTTCTCACTTCATCTGATTCGGCGTTTATAGCTGGGATAGTGCGAAAAGAGCCGTAAAATCGCCGATAAAAACGCTTTATCGCATCCACATTTCAACGAACGTTCAATTTACTTTTTCTAATTTGGTACATAACCCGCACGACATGGACTGAGTAGCTCAGCGTTTAATGTATTTTTAGGCACTGCGCCGGGACGAAAATTGAATTCCAGAGAGAAAAAATAAGCAATAAATATTTCAAAGCAATAAAATCCATTATACTGATAACTCAATATCGTTCATTTCGAGGATAACTCGCTCAGGAGCGCTCCCGAAGGCATCCCGAGTCACGACGCGACAGCAGACCCTCCTGAGTGGGTATCGTCCTTATTCAGATCAATTTATCACGACACAGATCGTGTACCTAGTGCGGTCTCTCTTCCACCAAGGAAACGCTACGAAATAATGTTGGTGTGGAGAATATGCGGTTGCTATCGAATTGGTCTTAAATTGTGGATGAGCTAACCTCGTTAGGCGGATAGGACGCTTAGCTAGAATCTGCAAGCAAGCGATGCCTCGGCAATTCATTCTGCAACCTGCGGCGCAAATGATCACTTGCAGTAATCACAGGGACTCTCAATGGGAGCCGATTTCCTGCCTATAGTTTATCCTCATTCCGCTGCACTTAGCGGACGTGTTATCACGAACTATGGATGCAGTAAACGTCTGACTACCGTACCTGACTATTTTTTAAACCACATTTGCAGCTCTTTAACTGTTGATCCTTTTTTCTTTGATTTAACTGCGTTTCTCTCTTATATGTAATTCTTCTTAAATTCTTAGTTAAATTACTCTTATTAAAAAAAGAAGCCCGTTATTGTTGATACATAATTCCAGTAGGTAGGTAATTAAGTAATAAAATCGGCCAAGAACATGTCGGGCCATGCCCAATGTAGGGTTTTGTAGTTACCATTCTGTCAGAACAAGCCAAACGCGGGGAGCTTTTATTAAGGGTATGCACATTACAAGCATAAGGGACAAAGGGAGTATTCGCAGCGCTTTGTACGTCTTTTTGCTAAGAGAAGATTTTTTGCAATAACTCAAAAACGGCTGGACCGATCATGTTCGCTATAGTTTTCATTGATATTTATTAAGCTTTTGTTTAATTATATTTTTCATATTTTTTGGACCCATGGTTCAAAAGTTAGGGGGGGGGGACATATTTTTTATCTTACGAACCGATTATTTCAGAAAATATTAATAATAACAATAATAATTCAGCCTATATACGTCCCAATGCTGGGCACAGGCCTCCTCTCATGTGTGAGAGGGCTCGGGCTATAGTCCCCACGCTAGCCCAATGCGGATTGAGGACTTCACATACACCTTGAATTTCTTCGCAGATGTATGCAGGTTTCCTCACTATGTTTTCCTTCACCGAAATGCTAGTGGTAAATATCAAATGATATTTCGTATATAAGTTCCAAAAAACCCATTGGTAAGCGGTGGTGGCCGAGTGGATATAACGTCCGACTTTCAATCCTGAGGTCGCAGGTTCAATTTCTGACTCGTACCAGAAAGTATTAACTTTATCAAAAAATGTTTTTTGGAGACCCGTATTCGTTTTGAAAGACCCATTCAACGATACCATTGGGTTAAAGTGATTTTTTTTCAATAAAATCATTTGTATGGGAGTTGGTGGTAATTTTTTTTTGTAGTTTTTATTTTACCGTTCCGTTGCCATGCATGATTAATGAATTCATGCCAAATTGCAGCTTTCTAGCACTAACGATTACGTCGCAAAGCAGCGGACGAACGGACAGACGGACATGGCGAAACTATACGGGTAACTACGAAACCCTAAAAATGGTATATTTGCTATCGCAATAACAGAATTAAACTCACAACAGCCATAATTTCATGCTAGCATAAAAACGCAGTACAACCATCTGTTAAAAAGTTTTCACATTCATTGCAACTTACCTTGCCATAAAGCGCTGTCAGGGGGATGAAAAGTGCAGTCCCGACTCGCGGCGCGGGCGGGGGACTGTCAATGCGACTGATTGCGACTGCACAACGTACTGGATCTATTCGCACATGCAATATGTCATTTGCACACAACACACGCCTGCACGAAATCGTCGTCCAACGACACTGAAAAATTGAACACTGTTTTATTGCTTTCATGCGATTTAATGTCTTTTTCAACGTTGCATTTAGCATTTGAAATCTTTACCTAATTTGTAGATACTACATCTTGTGTTGTGTTACAGTTTGAAAGTATCTTCCAAATGCAGTGCATTGGCGATAGGATGACACGTTTTGTGCACGTGATGATGCATGTGATGATGCATGTATGGTCAAGCGAAGGAGGAGGAATTCGGAAGTGACGAAACACAAACGATCCAATACCTGTGGATGTGGGACTTTGATAGATATCAATATCACTATAAAGTGAAAATAAAACCCGGTCAAGTGCGAGTTCGTTTATCTCGCGCACCGAGGGTTCCATAAAACTTTCAATTTTCTCATGTAACTATAAATACTATAATCACAAAAGACTTTTGACCAAAAGTATACTATAAGAATAATTGTGTATAGCGCCATCTATTATATAAATTGGCTAACTTATTTGCGCAACCTGTATGTATGTTGGCTTTTCAAGGATAATTGTTTGTCATGTGAACTGATGAATTGACTGATGTGAATTATTGTTTTATTTGAAAGAATGTGTCTTTAGTGTAATCTCATAGGAATTTCAAGTAAAATAAACACCCGCAAACGGGATTAATTTGCAAATTAAATTATAAAATGTTTTTTGTTAATTAAAAAAAAATATTAAGATAGAGGTCTGATTTTATTTTTCCTGTAATATTTATTATAATATTATTATTATGTAAAAAAAAACAATATTTTTCATTGGTAAACTTCGGATATAAGAGGGGAGGGTATGTTTTTCATATTTTCCTTCATAAGTCTATTTTTGTTCACTACGAAAACTGGAATAACTGATGTAGCTGAAACTGCCGCTAAGCTCAAATGGGACTGGGCAGGGCACATCTGCCGTATGCCGGATGACCTGTGGGCCAAAACAGCCACCTGGTCAAAAGGGTTGTAAGGCGTCACGGTAGACCTCGTCGGAGATGGCGGGACGAACTTGATGCCTTCGACAGAGACTGGTGGGAGACTTCCGAGGATAGGGACACGTGGAAGAATAAGAGGGAGGCCTTTGCCCAGCAGTGGGACAGTATGGGCTCTGGAATTTAAGCCCTTTCAAATGATACCCCACTTGATCTCGTAACTAGACTTTGAAACTTTGCCCCCTCTTTATATTGGGCATATTCCATAATTAATAAAAATAAAATAATTACACTTCCAATGTGGGTTAGCGTTGTTCATTACTATTCCAAATCATAGCTTAAGTAGTTCTCGAAATATTTAGCAATGTGACAGACAGACGGACGCACGGACAGAGTCGCACCATAAGGGTTCTTTTGTACCTTTTTGGTATGGAACAGAATTAATATTGTCGTTTGTCGCATTGTGAATGCGGCTATGAAATGACACACTTTCTGGAGTAACAATAAGCGTTATGGTGGCAGCTTTCCGGCGACCCGTGATCATTTGTAATTTGTTAACCCAATTATCTTAAATCGTATTAAACAGTATATTCGCTAGGTGCACGACGGGTGCTGCCCTTTTTTTGTGGGCCTTTCTACATACGTTAAATTTTATGGAGTAAAATTAGTTCAAACGGCTGCCCGCTAGTATTAATGTGAGACATTCCATAAGATTACGTGTGTTTGTGACAATCAGCACCCATTTCTTCCATCACCGATGCCAATAAATCAAAATAAGATATGCTCTTTATAAATACAAAATCTAAATTTTGTACGACTTACAAGACGTATGTACTTACATAGGCATAAATAAGTAATAGACGATTAACTATTAGTAGTAGGTTGGCGTGGTATGGGCATGTAATGAGGAGGGATGAATGCCATATAGGCAAAATAATGTTAGGGATGAATGTTGATAAACGGAGAGCGGATGGTACACCCAAAAAACGATGGATGGTTGTGTGAAAGATGATTTGAGAAAGAAAGGAGTGAGTGACGAAAGATAGAGGAGAATGGAAGAGAAAAACACAACGGCACAACAGCCGACCCCACATAACGTGGGATAAGGGCTGGAAAAAGAAGAGACGATTAACTATTATAGCACCGGTGGATCAGGCATACTCGTATTTTATTTTAGTTTATTTCTTAGGAAAACTTACAGCTAGAGTAACAAAATAGGTTACGAAATACAAACAGTAAGCCAATTACAAAAGCGACATTACAAAATTAATAATACCTATTAAGCTTATATTTATGTTACTTGACAGAGACACTGAGTTTAAACATTGAACGGAATTAATCGAAGTAATCCCCCAGCACTGAGGCCCCTCGTTGATTGCGTCAATCTATACGATTTTATCGATATATTGGTCAGCTGCGAAAATATCTACGCTAGTAACTCGCTCATATTATTATACACATATTAACGTGGACTCTATTATCATTGAAATAGAGTCGTGGAGAACATATTTTTGATGGCATTAGTAGCGTGGATATGTTTGCAGCTGATAGCACTGAGCGGGAGGCGGCACAGATCAGTTAAACACTAGATAAAGCATGTAGCATGTCAAACCCCTCGAGATCAACACACACCCGCATTTTATTTACCTAAACCGCGACCGCTTGTTTCAGTGGCGTCCACGTTCACGACTAGTAGTTCCGCAAATTAACTACTAGTCATAATCATCAGCCTATATACCATTCCACAGGCTTCCTTTCGTCTTGTCATACAAATGAATTTGGACTCTTGTTCCCTAAGCCCAAAGCGGGTTGAGGACTAAAATTACTAATATCAGGAAAATATTAATTGTGAAGGCCGTTGAACTATGCAGTGGTGTGGGATGCAACGCAATACGCAAGACCGAAAGTTTTCGTACATAAATATGTACGAACATGTAATACATACATATTATGAAAGCATAATGCGAAATCTACGAGAGAAAGTCTACGGGGCGTGGTCATAACTCACATATTGGACGCTAATATAATAATAGCACAATCACTCCGTTGCAGGCGTGATCGACTCCTACTGACGATTATTTTCCTTAATTGCATGCCATGGTGTGCCGATTTAGGCAATTCATGTTGTAGGATTTCTGTACACTTTACAGTTAGACATTCGTTTAGGAAATTGTGATTTATTAGGAAATACCCCAGTATTTTTAATAATGAAGGTGGTTTTAAATTATTACCAATTTGGAGGGGATTCTGAAGTTAAAGCTTAGATGTATCTTCGGAATACGCGGATGGAGTGAGGGTTGCGTTTCAGACTATTGACAATAATTTATGCTTTGAATTTGTGACGTCTACCCCCAACTTTTTCACTGACTTTTTGGTCGGGTATTTAGACAAATCTCTGTTTTGACATTTTGCTAGGACATCAGTCAGTTATCCACGACCACGAAAAGTGTAATAATCTGCGTCGAAACGTAGGAAATAAAGGTAATAAAATAATTTTGCGATAGACCCTATAAAATAATGGTTTTATGTCACAGAATTTAAATCAAACAGCGTTTGAGAGTTTTAGAGACCATAGGCAAATTTTTATGTACTTATTCTCAAATTGGATGTAGGATAATGTTCATTCGCCATTAAATCTTTAGTATACAACAAAGTCGTAAGATTTTTATGACTTCGACCATAAACGTAATAAATGCAATTGCACTTAGAGAAACCGTTGACGTCTTGGGGGCACTGGTCGAAAACACACTGAATTTTATTGTGTTTCGAAAGCCTTATTCAGAAACAAAATGTCCGACTGGGAGCTTATCTCTTAAAATATATAAAAATTCTAATATCGTACATGTCAAGAACAAAATACAAAATCTATATATTTAAATTAAATATAAATGAGTTCTCATCGTCTCACGTCATGCCCCATACATGATTCGATTCTAAAGCGAACAAGCGTACGCTACCCGTAAGTATTTGGTTTATTTAATTTTCATACTTCAAATGCACATTCGAGAATGGACCTCTACGACTGACAGAATTTGGCACGCGCTAGGCGTCAATAAGTAGGTGATAGGGGTAAGTTTGAGATTCGCTGGCTTCAGCCCCCTAACACCCGTGCCAAATCATGCCGCTACCACTTTAGATGCCATAATTTCACTTAGTTCTGTAGAGGAAAGCAAAGCTTTCAAGTTTATATATAAAGAACATAATAATATATAACTTACGGAAAGAAAATAAGTTTTAAAAATTAGACCGACCAACCGTTTGATAAACTATAACATAATACTCGTATATATGGTAATATAGTCTAACGACACATTACCCACATATATAACAAAGTTAAAATCGGGCTAGCTATTTGGACAATAAACAATAAATCTCTATCCTAGAATATTTACTTAAGAGCTTATTTCATTACGCTCGTGGCACGCAAACATTATTATAGAACTGTCAACTCCGTTTTTGCAAAACACACTCATAATGTATTTACAAACTATAATAACGACTTCAAAACGTATTTAGCATTTAGCAAAGTAGAGGGCAAATAGAGCGTGTGTGGAGGCAATTATTTGTAGTTGGGCGACTCCCTCCCAACGAGGGTCGGTATTTGCTTGCGGCATTACGCGCGGGTTAATCCCGCCTTGACTCGCTCAGAGACGAATTCGCATTTAAATTTGCTATTGACACATTCAAACCTCTTGTATACTTCAAAAAAATTAACTCTTATTGAAAAAAGAGACTGTCTAATCAATGCAAACATTCAAATTAACGTAATTTTTAATTAAATTGATAGAAAAGCATAAATAAAACGGCTGTTATTGAAAAAACCCGGTCAAGTGCGAGCGTTTTACTCGCGCACCGAGGGTTCCGTATAAACTTTGCATTATCTCGTGTAACTATAAGCGCGAAAGACTTTTGACCAGAAGTATAATGCTAACTAAGTACATAAAATTAACTAATTTGCGCGATGTTTGCACGTATGTTGGTTTTTCGATCATTTATTTGGAATAAACAATTTGAGCTCTCTCAAATGATACCCCAGTTGACCTAATAGTCACTAGAATTAAAAAAATTGCCTCCTCTTCATATTGGGCATTTTCCATAGTTAATAAAAATAAAATAAAAGTCTGGGTTAGCGTTGTTCATAATAAGTTCTCGAAATATTTACCGATGTGACAGACAGATAGACCTTTTTAGGGTTCCTTTTGTACCATTTTGGTACGGAACCCTAAAAGGTGTCACTGATGAAAACAACACTTATTCGAAATGCTATAAAAAACGAATAAATAAATAAAATATTATGTAATTTATTTATTCATTCGATTTTTATTAACAGCAATTAGGCACATATCTAAAAGTTAGAATAAAAATTATTTTAGCTATAAGTACCTAAAACATCACTTGCACCAGTACCACAACTGGGTAACAAAGGAACATTATTCTATAATGTAAACATAATAGGTAATAGAATGCAACTTTTAATCAAACGATCTTGTTCAAATGAGCTGTTACTTAATTTTAATTGCTTTCAATGTTAGGAAATTATACAAAGTGTAACAGAATTGCCTTTCAGCCGATAAGATTATACTTTTTATTGCGCTCAAGATTATTATGCGTTTCAGGCAGGTAGATCAAATAGGATAAATAAACGTACAACCACCTAACCATTTAAATACATTAATTTGGTTCATTTAGGCCGTCTATTCGTTTATTTGTACAAGGTGTAACCAAAATAGTAGGGATCCGTTTAAAGGCATATTCAGTATAGTATAGTTATTTAATTAGGAAAAAGAAAAAAATATTTTCGCATCAAAACATTTTTTTCTTCTACTTTTTAGGGTTCTGTAGCCAAATGGCAAAAAACGGAACCCTTATAGATTCATCATGTCCGTCTGTCTGTCCGTTTATGTCACATCCACTTTTTTCTGAAACTATACTGTTCAAACTTGGTAAGTAGATGTATTCTATGAACCGCATTAAGATTTTCACACAAAAATAGAAAGAAAAAAATTTTGGGGGTTCCTGCAAATCAATTTTTTTTTCATCAAACTCATACGTGTGGGGTATCTATGGATAGGTCTTCAAAAATGATATTGAGATTTCTAATATAATTTTTTTCTAAACTGAATAGTTTGTGCGAGAGACACTTCCAAAGTGGTAAAATGTGTGTCCCCCGCCCTGCAACTTCTAAAATAACAGAATGATAAAACTAAAAAAAATATATGATATACATTACCATGCAAACTTCCACCGAAAATTGGTTTGAACGAGATCTAGTAAGTAGTTTTTTTTAATACGTCATAAATGGTACGGAACCCTTCATTGGCGAGTCCGACTCGCACTTGGCCGCTTTTTTATAGTTGGAACACAATACCGAATATTTCCTTAAACAATAATACGAGTTATAAGTTATCATTTAAATGTACTCGTATATTAATTTATAAATAAAAGTGTCATTGAATATATTTTCTTAAGATATAAAAAAGACACGTATTTAGTATATATCTCATTTTCACTTTATTATTTATATTCTATATTCATTTTAATTAGATGTTACGTCTAACATTAACTAGTTGTGTTAATACGACCGCAGACATTTTTAGAACGATCCGACTAATCAATAGCTGGTCTACCCATATAGCAAAAACAGTTTATATAGAATAGAGCATTATTTTATTCGTAGGCATCATTTGGATGCTCAGATCGTAGATATACATATATATGTTTGGATGTATCTTTCTAAGTCTATGCTCGGTTGCGCGGCTTACGCGAGATTGTATCGGCTCGATTAGGTGCTGTTATCGGTAGCCTACTGTTATAATAACGACATTGTACAGCATATAGATTTATGTTATTGTTTATTTTGGTCATAGTCAAAACCTTTTACAATTGTGTGATAGAATCTTGCTACCGAAAATTTAAATGTATTGGTAAAGTTAATAACGAACGCGTTTGCCTTTAGTCTCATTTTGTATGGGATTTTGAGTTTCCAATACGTTCCACTTGGCGCGCTGTTTCTAAATCCCATACTAAATGAGAGTTAACGCAAACGCGTACGTCACGTCACGAAATCGAATAAATTTACACTAGGGGCTCTGTTTTAATAAATAAAAATACATACTTTTCATTCTCAGTTAAAAAATTAAACGACGTCATTATTTTGAAAAAACAAGTTTTTTCCTTACTCGCAGTTAGTTTTAACTTTAACTGACAATGACTGTGAAGTGTGAACAAGAAAGCAGATATAGAGAGTAAAGGGAAAAAACTTATCTATAACGAGATCATAGATATGTACTCATATTATTTGACTGCTGTATTCCATAATTATTATTCAATTATTTTCAAATATATTCAATTAAGCTATATTTTCGTGAGTTTGCTTCAGAATTAGCGCCATCATACGAAACTTCTCCAGCGGCCCGGAACGATTATCGGCATCTTCAAAATAACTAAAATCAACAACATCTCGTATTCACTCAGCCCGTACTAACATGCCTCCGTCACCTTTGTACAACATTATTACTTTTTAAACATGAGAATAAATCGTTCCAGCCATGCAAATCCTCAACTATTGTTCATATTATTGTATCTGCACACGCTATAGAGATTAAATCACCCTAACCATAATATGTTGGCAAAGGTAACAAAATGCAAATGAAAGGAAATGAACAATTCCGTTCCCAGGTCCCGACTAAACCTCGAAACTGTGGGAAATCGTGGTGTTCTGTGTTAATTACTTATCACTAAAGCCAGTATAATGAAGTAGATTACGCTCTGTGTTACCCTTGCTGTGAATAACTGCTCTCGTGTTCCATACAAATTAGCAAATATTTTTGCTAATTAAAGTGGTACTCGTATAGTGCGGCACGGTCACTAATTTACACCAAATGCTTCTATTTATACAGTTACTTATAACTTATAGAAAGTCTGAAAAAGCTAACATATATTCTGCCGTTGGTATCACAAAACTTGTCCGCCTAAATATGGCATCATAAATTTACTAATCAGACTGGTATACATACCTAATAGTTACAGCTTGATTCACGAAAACTGGTACGAAAAAAATGAACGAAACTTTCATTGTATGAAGGACACCTGTATCGGTGTATACAGCCACAGCCACCATTTTATTCATAGATATTTTCATTTACTCATTTATTCCATTCGTGCCAGATCTTGTGAATCGACTACTAGTGAACAGCCTTAATTTAATTTTTAAATATAATCGTTAAACGTTTAAAATTTAAAATGTGTACATTTTAAACGTTTAACGATTGCTATGCTGTAGCATAGCATAGTGCTTTAGCTTGTTTGAAAAACATAACTGATTATACTTCGTTAGCTGATTTAGACTAGCATTTTCCAGCGATCAATTGTAATCGCATTATGTAAATGCTGATGCAGTGGACTGGCGAGTGGACAGCAGAGTGGACTCGCCCGGCCAGAGTGGAGAGTGATTAGCGATTCGTGCCAGCTGCTATTTTACTAATGCAGACATGCATGTCAACTTTATAACGCACGGCAATGAGATAATACGCCCTAGTTAACGGGTCGCGGTAAATATACTGCTATAACATTTAGTTTCAGGTTGATAACAAAATAACAAACTTCTTCATGACTAAATTATTATTTCTACGTAGGTCATTGATTACATTTCTGGTGGTTAACTTGCCTGAAATATGAAATGTTTGCGTATAGCTTCTAGATTGTTCAATTCTTTTAAAATAAAGAACATATAAGTAGATTAGAAGATGTCTATTTTATATCGTTGCAGTGTCATTTGCCAGGGCGACTAGAAATATCTACAATTTTATAACCATATGAAGATTTTGTCATTATACAAGGATATATTACTTTGTAGAGAATAGAATCTCTAAAAAGTAATATTTTAAAACTATCACCAGTAGTGGGATTCGATATTCCGATTATATAATAGGTATTTTATGATGATATGAGCTTCAGGTCGTCTTTTTCATTAACCGCGCACAACGCCGCACCCGCAAATGAAATTGACAGTGAAAGTTGTTGTGTTAACACGTATCGTGTGCGGCGATTGTAACTCATATCGCCTGAGGACAGTCACACTTACTCCATTAAGGTTCACGTTGCGTCGAGCCGATTCAGTGAGCAATAACCTCATTACATGTTTTTAAATAGAAGTTTTTGACAGGCCCTCTGTGATTTAAGTCTGAATATATTTCCACACGGCATCCAAGCATGATTGGATATGGGTAAATTGTGTAATTGCATTAACTAACCTACCTAACGATTATTACTAAGATAATTAATTTGGAAGTAGGAAGCGTTATCTGTAGATTGTGTCAATTAGATATAGCTCAAAACCTGCAAGTAGATGTAACAGTCATAGCCGTTATGGGAACGTGGACTCAAATCAAGTTTTAATTGTGTTGGTGGAATGAAAAACAATATTAACAGTAGGCTTCTTCAGACTTAAGGAATTATTTTTTATGAGATTAATTTCAAGGCATCTCCTGGCTCAAAGCTTGAAATATTTATTGTATTTTAATTATAATAATAAAATAGCTACAATTATGTGCCATCACACAATTTTTTTAAATGTTTTTTTTTAAAGTAAGGCCGACCAAACTTTGACCGGTTTTAAGGTTCCGTGCCAAAAAGGTAATATCTCGGGAACTACTTTTGCTATATGAAGTTTGCATTAGATGTTTTTTCATTATTATTCTCTTTATTTATTTTTATTCATTATTATTCTCTTAGGTTAGGCATTCTATAATATTAATAAAAAAGTAAAATACAAAAAACATACAAACAGAATACATAAACACATTATAAAAAAAAACCTAACCTAAGGTGCCGCCAGCAGCGGGGCAGGGCCCGAGCTGCCCGTGGTCAGGGCCGCAGAGAGAGGAACCGCCGCACTACGAGTATCCGCGCCGTGTCCAAGATCACCGCCTTCTGCATCTGACCACCTAGCGAGAGTCTCTGAAGACGTTGGTCGAGACTCTTCGCTATGAGACCCTTCGCTGAAACGACTATCGGGACAATGATCGTCGAATCAACATCCCACATGGCGGTTATCTCGTAAGCCAAGTCTAGGTACCTTCTGGACTTGTCCTTCTCGGCTTTCACGAGATTCTCATCATGGGGGATGGTGATGTCGACCAGCATGGCCCGGCGTTGCGATCGATCTGTCAGCACGATGTCAGGATTATTTGCTAGTCCTGTCAGTGATGATAGATCGATCCCAATAGAGCGTGGCACGACCATTTTCGAGAACTGGCGCAGGTCAGTACTTGAAGTACGGTACCTCGCGGTCCATAAGGCCGCATAGAAAAGCAAGCTGCTGGTGGCTACGAGATTATGTCTGTACAAGTACTCGCACTTAGCAAGATGAGAACAACCGGAAATGATATGCCTGTGTGACTCTCCGGGACGGCGGCATGCCCGACAAATGTCGACCGTACCGTCCTTCTGGAAATATTTCTGATAGTTGTTCGTCATCATAACTTTGTCTGCAATTGCACAAACAAAACCCTCGGTTCTCCGAAGAGGTCCCCGAATCTTACACACAAAACCTTAACAAATTATTCATCTAAACCTTTCTAAATAATCACTCTATTAAATAAATAAACAATAAATATTACACACAAACACACATTTTAACACAAATTGACTAAGTCCCACGGTAAGCTCAAGCAGGCTTGTGTTGTGGGTACTCAGACAACGATATTACGAGAATAATATACAAATACTTAAATACTAAGAAAACATCCATGACTTAGGAACAAATATCTGTGCTCATCACACAAATACATGCCCTTACCGGGATTCAAACCCAGGACCATCGGCTTCATAGGCAGGGTCACTACCCACTAGGCCAGACCGGTCGTCAAAAGTGTAGCATTATATAGGTACATAGATTTAGTTTTAGTAAATTGTAATTTTGTTTAGTACGAGTAGATAATTAGTAATTTTGTTTAGTTAGTTTAATTTAATTTAAATTGTATACCTACATTATGTTACGTTACGCCATGGGGAAGAGCGGTGTTACCCAACACAGGCATATTTTACAGGGTGGCTTTATCCCCTGCATCATATTTCACGTGTATTTTTTCAATAAAGAAAGAATTTGTATTTGTCTATTGATAAGTGAAACACGCATGAAAATCGGTTCAGTAGTTTTTGAGTTTATCGCGAATATATAGAGATACAGACCCGGTGGGGGACTTTGTTTTATAAGTTGTAGTGATTAAATAATTAAAATTTTATACGGAACCCTCATTGCGCGAGTTAAATGAACTGGCATTTGACCGGGTTTTAATTGTTTGTTATTACGCAATATATATTTAATCATTTACACGATTGTAACCCTTTGGATACGGAACCCTAAAATGGGTATTATGTAAAAACAGGCGCTATTATTAAAAGTCGATTGGCGTAAATTAGCAAAACTTACAATGATCTTACGTTTAGATTGGCATATGGTCGATAAGTATCGATCAAGTCTCGTATGAACACAAGCACTTCCATTGTCTGAAAGTGGTTCATTGCCATTAGGACAACTATTGTCGTGCTGTCAATGACTACGGCTGCGAATAATGCACGCTGACACAACTCGAGCAGTTCTTGACATTTAAAACTTTGTGTCAAAATAGCTTATTTAGCACCAAACAAAATATTGATTTATACTGATGTACCATATATTGATGAAATTTTATTGAAAATTACAAATTATAAAAAAATCGAGGTTGATTTCATTGCTTGCATATGCTATGTCAAAGTCTAACAAATAGAGTGGGATGCGGAAAAGAAGAAAGAAGCTATTTTTTTTTTTTTTTTTTTTAATTTATTTAGAAAACAAACAGCCTTTTACAAATATGTCTAAAGTAAATGAACTAAAAATAGGCCTAAAGTTTCCTACATTACTAAGAAAACTATTACATGGAAATGTAAATTACGCAATTATAAATTACCGGTTTAGTTGTGTGCTACATGCAAGTAAGTTAAGAAAACATACAAAAGTATGAAAAATATGACTGGAACCAAATTGATCAATTTCTAGAAAACAAAATTTGCCGAACTTTGTTCTTGAACACGGACAAACTATGAACAAAAATATCTATATCGTTAAGAGATTCATTATACAAATAACAAGTGCGCCTAAAGAAAGAGTTTTTAGCATACTGTGTGCCACAGGAGGAAATAGAAAATGTGGGTTTAGAACGTGAGTGGAAACGAGAGATTTTGAAGGAAACGCTATCTAATAAAAGGTTAGAATCTATGTGATTTCTAATAATTTTAAATAAAAATAAAACATCTAGATATGCTCTTCTTTTCTCCAAGGAGGGAGACTATGTTTAGCTGCTGACGAAAAATAATCACAGTTATAGCGGCCGGTTCTGTAATCAAGGGACTTACAAAAAATTTTCTGAATCCTTTCAAGTCGTGACTTATGAATGCCAAAATGTGGGCTCCAAACAACACTGCCAAACTCCAAAATACTACGGACGAAAGAGTAATACAAAACTTTTAACGTGAATGTACTTTTGAATGGTTTACTTAAACGCAAAATCATTCCTAATTTTTTATATGCTCTCGCCACAATATTATCTATGTGTTCAACAAAGGAGAGTTTAGCATCCAGAGTAATCCCTAAATCTCGGATCGACGACACCCGTGAGACACTGCCACCAGCTATGCCATGCCATGCTGCTATGCCAATTTAAAAGAGTATTGCGACCTCAGTCGTCGATTTGTACAGTCAGCTGCAAAAATATGTATCGAGAGAATCGTCTCATAAATATTGGTACAGTCAGCATCATAAGTAACGGATCAAACAACGCTTCAGAAGTATCTACCATTCTGTAACGGTTTAACAAAAAACGATGGTTCTATATGTAGAACAATCAAGACTGTAAAAGATATACTTTTGAAGTTGAATTTTAGAGATTTATCTATATTTAGAAAAGTTATCCCGAATATCAGATACTTTTGGTACGTTGTTTCATCCGCTACTATTGATGCCTAACATCAAATGAGGTAATTCTGTTTTTTTTAATATGTTGGTAGTGATGAAATGGTAATAACAAATATAAGTTTTCTGTTATGTATATGGGTTTACTATCTGTGCATTAAACGTCAGTCTATACCGGATCGTCTTGTTTCATTGACGCGCCTACCTACCTAACACTGGCGAACGAGCATATTAAATATTGATCGACGCGTGCGTGATTTTTCTCTTTAAATATGCCTTTTGGACATATTGAGTGTTTTAATATCACTAGCGGTAATTGGGACGCATATGTGAGACGTGTTGAACAGTATATACAAGTTAATTCAATTTCTTGTACCTTGAAAGTAGCCACGTTAGTGACGGTTGTCGGACCAGAATGTTACGAGTTAATGTGCGACCTGTGTGCACCGGTTAACCCCGAAACTAGAACATTTGAAGAGCTTGTAAGATTAGTAAAAGAACACCTCGAGCCTCAAAGGTCCGAGATAGCGGAAAGGCATTTGTTTCGACAGAGAACACAGCGGCAAGGTGAAAGTGTTCGAGACTACCTTCAAGCATTAAAACATTTAGCAAAAACGTGCAATTTTAGCGGCTGCCTTGAGGTTTGCCTTCGTGATCAGTTCGTGTCGGGGCTGTTTAATGAAGATATGAGGTCTAGGATATTTGCCGAACAGAATATAGACTACAAACGCGCCGTGGAGTTGGCGCTGGCGCTGGAGGCGGCGGAGCGGCACGCGGCGACCGCGTGCGCGCCGAGCGCCGAGGGCGCAGCGCTCCCGGCTACACAACCTGCACAAGGGGACGACGGCTTGCATCGATTCAGCTCGGGCCAGGGCGCCGGCGCTGCCGCCGCGCGCGCCAAAACCAAGCAACGCGTCTGCGGCCGCTGCGGCAAGGCGGGGCACATCGATGGCAGGTGTCGATTCAAGCATTATTCGTGTGACAGTTGTGGACAAAAGGGTCACTTAAAGGTAATGTGCAAAGTTAAAAGTGCAGTCGGTAGTTGGAGCGGAAAAAAAAGAGGTCAGTTACATTTTAACGACCCCGTAGACAGCGATAGCGACGCCAGCGACGATTGTCCTTTCTATAATTTAGTAGCTAGCAATGAGGGTGACGACCCGTTTTACGTGTCTTTAAAAGTGGCAAACTTGACATGTAACTTTGAAGTAGACACGGGAAGTAGAATTTCGGCCATTTCCGAACATTTTTATAAAAAACACTTTTCGAATATACCGATTCAAAATAAACAGTCAACGTTTCGTTCATATGTTGGTCACCCCATTCGACCAATAGGCTATATGATTGTCGATGTCGTTTGTGGCGATAATATGGAAACACTTAAATTGTATGTGATTAAAAACGGGGGACCGCCATTGATGGGTCGAACATGGATCAGGAAGTTAAAAATGTTATTCGATTGTCATAATATTGCAGATGACGACTCAATGGCGAGATCCTTGAAAGATGAGTTCCCAGAGGTTTTTGCAGATGGGTTAGGGACATTTAAGTCAGAATTACGTTTGCACTTAAAAGATAAAACGCCTGTGTTCGTGAAGGCGCGCGCGCTGCCGATTGCGCTGCGCGAGCCCGTGGAGCGCGAGCTCGATCGGTTGCAGCGGGAGGGGGTAATCTATAAGGTTGAGCGATCTGACTATGGCACGCCGATCGTGCCAGTTGTTAAATCGAATGGAGGCATTAGACTATGCGGTGATTATAAAATCACTATAAATCCATTATTGAAAGATTACCACTATCCGCTGCCGCGGATCGAGGACTTGTTCGCTGCACTGGGAGGCGGCGAGCAGTTCACAAAATTAGATTTATCTAATGCGTTTCAACAATGTTTATTGGATGAGCAGTCGCAGCCGATGACAGCGATAACCACTCATATAGGCACTTTTATTTATAAGCGGGTACCATTTGGCATAAAATGCATTCCAGAAAATTTTCAGAAAATAATGGAAGAAACGCTGAGTGGTTTGCCATCAACGGCTGTTTTTGCAGACGATATTTGTGTTACAGGCAAAGACAGGCCCACTCATCTGGCAAATTTAAGGGCGGTGCTACAAAGGCTCAAAGATAACGGTTTGCGTATAAATTTTAGTAAATGCGCGTTTTTCAAAGACAGCGTTACATATCTGGGCTATAAAATTGACAAATTTGGTCTGCATACTGACGAAAAAAAAATTGAGGCCATTGTAGCAGCTCCCACTCCAACTAATGTAACTCAATTGAGGAGTTTTATTGGACTCATAAATTTCTATGCTAAGTTTTGTGTAAATATGAGTGATATATTGAGACCACTATATAGTCTATTACAGAAAAATGTAAAGTGGGAATGGGGTAACGACTGCGAAAGGGCATTTATAAAAATTAAAAAAGTCTTAAGTAGCGCTCCTGTACTGGCACACTACAATCCGTCGCGTCCACTGATTTTGTCAGTTGACAGTAGTTCGTATGGCCTGGGGGCGGCCTTGACACAATGCGGAGCGGACGGCTGCGAGCGCCCGGTGTGCTGCGCGTCGCGCACGCTCAGCGCCGCCGAGCTTAACTACTCTCAGCTGGATAAAGAGGCGCTTGCTATTGTGTTCGGAGTGACTAGACACCACCACTATTTATACGGTAAGCGTTTCATATTGCGTAGCGACCATCACCCGTTAAGTTATATATTTGGTAAACATAAGGGTATACCGGTGACGGCCGCTAGCCGTTTACAACGTTATGCCGTCAAATTAGCTGCCTATGATTTTGAGATACAGTTTGTAAGGTCCACTCAAAATTGTTTCGCTGATGCTCTGTCTCGCCTTCCTCTAGGATCGACTGATGCTCGATCCAGAACGAAGGGTAGTGAAGAGCTTAGTTACCTGCATTTCATAGAAGACAACTTTCCACTTAGTTTCAAAGATGTGAAAACTGAGACGTCGAAAGATCCTTTGTTGTGTAAAATATATGGGTATGTAATGTTTGGTTGGCCATATACCGCTCTAAATGAAATTGAAGAACAATACTTTAGTCGGAAAGACAGCTTGCACGTCGACCAGGGGTGTCTCGTGTGGGGATACAGGATTGTGATTCCTAAATCTTTACGGGAAAAGATTTTGAGAGAAATACACGACGGACACCCGGGTATCGTAAAAATGAAGCAAATCGCCCGTAATTACGTGTGGTGGGAGAACCTGGATGCCGACATCGAGCGCGTGGCGCACGAATGCTTGGCGTGCCGCTCGCAGAGGTCCGTGGCGCCGGTGGCGCCGCTGCACTCGTGGTCGTGGCCGACCCAGGTATGGTCTCGTCTTCATATAGATTTTTTAGGACCATTTTGTAGTGACTATTATTTAGTAGTTATAGATGCGCACTCGAAATGGATTGAAGTTGAGAAAGTAAAAACCACTTCAGCGTCGGTGGTAATAGGGCATCTAAGGGAAATATTTGCTAGATTTGGTTTGCCAAAAAGAATTGTCAGCGATAATGGGCCTCCTTTTTCCTCTTCGGAATTTGCTACATATTTGCTGCGTAACGGCATAAAGCATACGTTGATAGCTCCGTATCATCCGGCTAGCAACGGGGCCGCAGAAAATGCAGTACGTTCCATAAAACGCGTACTAAAAAAGGCGCAATTTGAAAGTGAAGACCCACACGTCGCACTTAGTAGATTTCTCTTCACCTATAGGAATTCAGAGCAAACTACAACCGGGCGAGAGCCCGCGGTCCTGATGATGGGCCGGCGGCTGCGTGGGCGGCTCGATCTGCTGCGTCCGGACACCGAGGAGGCCGTGCGCGCCGCGCAGTTAACGCACGAGCAGCGCCGCGAGGGCGCACTGCGGGTCGCTGACCCCGGAGATAAGGTATTAGTTAGAGATTATTCCAAGGCGGGGCGTAAGTGGCAGGAAGGGGTCGTGACAAAAAGATCAAGTCCTGTGTCATATGAAGTAAAAACGAGTGATGGGCGTATGCATAAGCGTCATGTTGACCAAATTTTGACAAGCAGTAAAACAAAGGGTCTAAGGAAATCACGCCATTCGCTCAGTCAGGTACCTGATGAGTCATCTGTAACTCCTAAGACAACGTCCCACAGGTCCGCGGGAGATACAGATACAGAGGAGTTTTATGACAGTGTAACGGCACATTCAGCTGAGTCAGTATCACCAGGTGCGCCCCCTGGCTCGCCCGCACAGGTACCGTCTGGGTCCGCACCCGATCGTAGTCCTCGTATAAAGCGCAAAGCGGCTTTAAAATGCCTAGAAATGTTGCAGTCATTGCCCTATTAATGCTTAGTTGTAGTCATTGCCCTATTATTATACTTACATATGTCATAATAATGTTCCCAATAGTGTACCTAACTATTACCTCGTCAGTAAATACTAAATTTGTTCCTAAAGTTTAGAGAATTAACCTTCATTAAATATATTTATAGTAAAAACCTTAAGTACTTGAGTGGCATACAAAAGATGAAATGCAATCTTCATTGTAAATACCTACTTAGATAAGAACATCAACACGAAAATGCATGTGATACAAAAATATATTCTCTCGACTTTAAATAAGAGACTTAAGGTTCAGTTTTGAATAATTCTAGTTTGTGGTGTTATCTTAGGAATAACTGATATTTTCTTATGTAAAATATGATTTTGATGTTTGAACCTTAATGTACTAGGAATAAGGCAGATATTTGCATGCATGTTAATGTACTCGCCTTACGCTAATAGTTTTATTGTCTATCCCTACATGTTGCTTACGTTTTAATTAGAACATAAGTTTTCTTTTTCTCATGTTTTTAAGTATTACTTAGAAAGCATTTGTATTATTAATGTCTTTCCTAAATGCTGCCATTTAAGACTGTAACCTGTATATGTATACCTATTAGTATGTACCTTGAGTGACACTAAACTATGTTTAGTCAGTATAGTACCTACCCACCTACTTACTTTTGTTGTAGTTACTAAATATAAATCATTAAATTTAGTAAAACATTTAAGGGGGGAAAAGTGTTATGTATATGGGTTTACTATCTGTGCATTAAACGTCAGTCTATACCGGATCGTCTTGTTTCATTGACGCGCCTACCTACCTAACACCTCAAAATCCCTTGGGATTATTGAAAAGTACATGAATATCGTAAAAATTTTAGGACTTTTTTCAGTTGTTGTAATTTTTTTCCACCAAAATCTGGAGTAATGGCAAAAGTCATTATGCACACTTTTAAGAAGAAGAAATTTGCAATTAATTGATTATATTTTGTTTCTTAGTAAGCCAAATAGTTCATAAGATACAGCTTTTCAAAGGTTTGTAAAATTTTGAACTAACTGTAACTCAAATATGACGAATCTATAAGGGTTCCGTTTTTTGCCATTTGGCTACGGAACCCTAAAAAAAGGTTGTACCAGCAGCTGTGGTTGCAGGAAAGCAGGACTCAAATGCTCAGCTGTTTGCAAATACAGCAATGGTCAATCGTGCGAAATTATACAGGACCGGAGATGTGTGAGGACATTGAAAAACCATTCATTGATAATCCACCATCAAATGACAATTTCGACCGGCCTGATCAGGTTGACGAAGAAATGCTACCACACACGCTGGCCCCGAAAGGAGTGCTGTGAATTCAGAGGACCAGCCTGATTCATCAAAGATATACAAGCGATACGTGTTATAACAATTTCCCTCGCTGTACTGTATATTATAAACACAATGATCCGAAGGGCTTTCGAGGTGGAAAACTTGGATTTGTCATTACTATTTCATCACTACCAATATGTATAAAAAACAGAACTACCTCATTAGATATCAATGCAACACCTCTTTTTTGGTATGATTTCCATGTATTATTACTACACTGGAATATGATGCCATAGGACATATTTTTGAGTAAGATGTGTACACTGTACACCCATATTTGTACACTTGACTGTACACTTTGTACAGAGGGACATAAATAATTAAAAATAATAACTAGGTATATTTCTATAACGCTCTTAATATTTTGCCAGCCGTCTTTTTAATAACAATTCATTAAAAATACGTACAAGAGACCTGAAAAAGTAATTTCCATTAGCCGTAATGAAGAATTTAAGTAAGTAGTTACCTTTAATGTTCTTGGTATTTCTTTCATTATAAATGTACTTATCTCAAGAACAGACAGACGAAAGTTATTTTACGAGTCGCAGTGGGAGCGGCGGCAGATTTACAGCATTTGTTCATGTATCTCGTTAACGTAATTGTTTCCCAGCGGTTAACTTAACACCGATAGTAAAATAATTTTGTATCAAACAATCTAATCTCGGCACTGGCACCGGCCCGGTCCACGCATCATTGCCACATCTATGGAAAAATCTGTAGATCTACAATTTTGAGCCTTAAGCCAGGGATGAAACATATATAAGTATCAAAATGTACAGATTTTAGTAATTTTTTTCACTAAATTAACATGTAAAACTTAATAATGGCATGTATTATGTTGGGATTAGCTTAAACAAATAGATCACTGACGTAACCATAATTTTATTGTCCACGGATTTTTTCGGATTTAAATGACTCAAATATTATAAATCACTACAAATTATTAATACAAATTTCCTATGATTGTATTAAATAGACAGGACCGTCGGAGGACGCTCGTATCAAAAAGAAAATTTTAACAGAAAGGTATACAGCAAAGATGTTTGAACTCTTTAAAACAACTATCGAAAAATACACCTTAAGCTATACATCTATTACAGAACAGGCCTACAAATTCTTTTGGTACTATAATCAGTACAAGCTTAGTAATTAGGAGCCGATTTGGAAAGTGACATTGTGTGAAAGTGCCACTAGCCTTGCCTTTCGTAGAAAAATTCATTCAAACCACTGATTTTCAAGAATTTGATCTAGCAACACTTAGCCACTGGACCGGGCTTCGGATCCAGTTTTTCTAGCGCTGGGGAATGCAGTCCAACGCACCTGCCTACCGGCCGGTTGCACATAAATCCTAAATTGATAGATAATCAAAACAATACTCGTAAAATGCTATGTTCTCCGTTAGGCAGTGCAAGAGCAATTGTCGGGAGTTGTAATGGGAATACTTTCCAACAGAAACGTAAAGCGGACCACGTTCGCCATGTTTATACAGTTTACACTAGGGATCGGTGAATAATAAAGACTTGCCAACTCCTTAGTGAACCTGGAGCTCTGATTCAGTATTTAAATGCAATGCAACTAAGATAGACGCCAGAATGACCATTTAAATTCGCGTTCCTGTAATAGTAGGTAATTGTGTTATTGAAAATAATTAATAAAAATGTTTTCTTTAGTAACACAAAACATTTTAAGTATGAATATATTTCGCGTATTATACAAGTGCCTCCGCTTGTAAGATTATAAGATCAAAATAAATATTAATATACTCACTCCATTACATAAAACAAATCCATAGAGTAAAACTAGAACTAATTTATTTTAAAAGAAAAAACGGAATCGCCACGCGTTACCAGACTAATATCCATAATGGTACTTAATATTTTGTGTACCACTTTGACCTCCATTTAAAACACTTTATGTATAACACTCATCCTAGTGCCAGCCGTCTTAGAAAATTATCATAGAATTCATAGATTGCGTTGACTATTGCTCTTCATTCCTCTTTTAAGTAAAGAACTTATTCGTCTTTATTACTTACATATCTCTAGTGCTACCTACACAAAGTAGACTAATGTGTTTAAGTTTGTACCGCAATACGTCTGCGTCCAATTTATTTTTTAGTTGAAAAAGTTGCACAGAAACGTGTTCATGTCGTTAGGTCGTGAGCTCACTATATGTATTTATACCTACATATACAAGTTTATAATCCCGACAAAAACAAAAGGGATCATAAGTAATGACGCTGTGCTATACCGGCATAATGCTAACAAAGTCTCATTGTGTATAATGTTAGCTTACAAAAGGGAGAATTTCCTCTTTGAGAAATAAAAATCCGGTGAGGTTTAAAAAAATAACATTTTCCTCTCGAGCTACGAAATGATGCTTGTTGGCCGTGTTATTAATCTAATTTGTACACATGGTATTAGGTGCGTTAATATAGGATTAGCTACTAGCTGCAATAGGTGCTGATTGCATACATTGCATTTCAGTGATTGTCATGTTCAGTTTAATTGTTTAAAAATATTTCTAATTCAAATGCTTTGCGTTTGTTATCCAAACTTATAGTACTTTTTAACCGTTCTCCTTTCTCGGTTGCAACCCATTGGAACACAAGTGTTCGTTTGGGTACAGCGTTTCGGTATTCACGAAAGCGACTTTTATTCGACTTTCCAGAAGGAAAACTAGACCTTGCTAGGATTAGTCCGCTTTCCTCGCGATTTTTTTAACGAAAAGCGAATAAAATCTGTACATAAATTCCCAGAAGTTCGTTTGTATTGACGCATCAGGGTATTGAAATTTTAGCACCCTTTATTTGAAAGTCGCTCGCCTAAAGCACTAGGCTACCATAGCTTATTCTTTGTTTATCAAAGAACAATGAAAGACCAATGAAAAACCACAATGCGCTCCCATCTTTATCTGTGTCGTTAAACATTTGCTTTGCGTGTAACATCGATATGTTATAAATAAAACTGTTAGGGAACTTTTGGAGAACGCATTACCATGATATTGTCGCGCGCGCCCTGAATAGCGATCGTGTCACATATTCGTGACGAGAAACTTGTATTTGTATACTCAATGTTTCCCTTTGTAAAAATGGATTAGTTTTCATACTTGTAGGTATAGAATTTTATAGAACTTTTTTTTATCATAGAATTTTTCACTTGATCTATTAATACTCGTTCAACCGCGTGGTTGCCAATAAATGTAATATCAATATCCGTAAGGCGTGTAAGAATGGCATTCGAATGACAATTGCAGCTGCATTACTGTTGCGGTACTGGCGCAGGCGTTGTCACTGTCAATTTTCTTGATAAAATGATTGATGATCGTTGTAGTACGTACACACGTACGTAGTCGTAGAACGTTTAAACTTTAAAGCCGTCTCTCAGTTTATCAAATCATTTGACAGTGACAGCGTCCCCATTAAGCAGCAGCAGTAATACCGCAACAGAAATACAGCTGCAGTTGCCATCCGAATGTGATCATTAAAAAATTAAAGATTAATAGTAAAATATTGCGGCAATCGGGTTAAATTCGGTATCTAGCTCATTTGGCAGAGCGGTGAGCCGGTGTCCCAAAGTTCGAATTCTTGTACACTGTTAGATGTGAGGTATATCAAAAGAAGAAAACATACCTAGATAGAATAAGATATGGGAATATAAAGAGCTGTTTTAACATAGTCATATGATTTTAAATGTTGCATTGCGTAATAGTTGTACAGAAAAACGCTCCATAGGCTACACTAATGACCGATTTATATTCTTTGGATGAGGCACAAATCACAACTTCCTATGAAACAAATTTCTTAACGACTGAACGGAAAAGGGACTAATATGATAGTGATTAATTACTTGCTATACTAAGTCATCAAAATGCTATAGATAAAAACACCGCCCACGTGCTAGCAAACTTATCGTTTACTGCGCGTGGGAAGAAACTGAGAATTTTCCAGTGTTGATTTGTTTGTATGAAGTTATATTATTTATAAATTAAAATAACAAGACCAATAAGCGATGAAAAGGGAAGCAAAGTTTTCTAATTGAGTTCCGATATGTAAGTAAAAGTAAATATTCTTTATTGCACCACAAAGAAGACAAATTTAAAAAACAGATTTACAATGTAAAGAAAGGTAGCAACAGGCGGTCTTATCGCTGTAAGCGATCTCTTCCAGACAACCTTAGGGTAGCAGGATATAAAGAACAGTAAGTTTTTAGAACAGGTAGTGCACAAATGAATTAGAGGAATAGGAAAATTACACATACATCAAGCAGACAGTACATACAGTACATTTACAATTTAAATAAACATATAAATATAACAATACATACCTATATTAAAATAAATAAATATTAGATACATATCTAAATATACATACATACATCATATAACACAGCGGCACATTAAGAAAGAGACAAGTAATGATTTTTCAGTAGGGTTTTAAAGCTTTGAAGAGTTTTCGCACACCTAATATCTAAGGGCAGGCTGTCCCACAGCCGAACAGCTCGAAAAGTGAAAGAGTCAGTATAATATTTTGTAGAGGATGGAGGGGGAACAAGTAGATATTTCCGTGAAGGCCTGACGGAGGAGAGATATGTAAAACGCTCTTTAAGATATGGGGGAGTAGAGGGGTTGAAAAGAACGCTATAAAGAAGATTGAGAATATGAGAATTACGACGAAGACGTATAGGGAGCCACTTGAGCTGGGCACGGAAGTTGGAAATATGGTCAAATTTGCGAAGTCCAAATATAAATCTAATACAGAGATTTTGCAAGCGCTCAAGTTTATTGAGCTGGTCCTCATATGCTGAGTTGACTGCCGATACAGTGGCACTGACACACTTGTAGACGGAATCATTATTCGCCTCTCGTTAAACTCCCGTCGAGGCAGTTTAAACGCCGCCTTTTTGCCACTGAGGTCACGGCCTAATGGAATTTTAAATAGCCTGCAGTTTACTCACGAGCCCATCGCATGCATATTATAATAGTCTACCTTTAATCTTTGAAGCAATTATTTTTAAATATTTTCTTTACTATCATGAAAAACGTTAAAATCTAGACGGCTATTATGTATACTTTATCAAAGCGCCTTATTCTCCTTTAAAGATAATAACTGCTTTTTTGAAACTGAAGTTACAGCATCTAATAAGTGTAATTGAATTAAAATTATATTTCTGCTAAAATTTGTAAACTTTAAATTGTAACCTTAAATAAGTTTACTTTATCTATCAATATTGAGAACAATGAGAACTACAACATTTTTCTCCCCTTTTTTGTAGGTATATGGGGTTTTAGACAAACCATAACGTTTATAACTATAACTCACCTGACCTGTAACCTGACGTGACCCGATATTGCTTAAATATTTTTCAAAGATTTTATGTAATTAAATCTAAGCAACTTGATACTTTTTCCTTGTCCTTTCAGTACTTTTTCCAGATATAGCGGAACATCTTTTTAGGAATTCTGCAACATAAAACTGTTTTTAAGTGTAGAAACACTACCTAAGCTTCCAGCACGATATCGAACCCGAAACTTCTGCGAGAAGTACCTAAGTAGAACAGTTTTGAAATCCTAACCAGTGTCCAGATGATCAACTGGGTAAGACATATGACCTATTTTCTTACAAAACATTCATATTTTCAATTTACCATCTGTGCTTTCTACCAAGCCAGTTCTGAATAGGCATCGTTCGCGGCACGTTTGCAGTGATGATAACAGATGGGTACGCATTTAGATAATTCGCGTACGGCTCGCCGAGGTCTTACTTCGCCCTCATGAATTCGGCCGGGCGTGAGCCACATCTCAATATCTGCGGGTGTTCGTAGGCAGCGCTAACACTCATTTCAAACGCTTACACGAGGTTATTTGTTGCTATTGCTGAGATCCCTTATTGGACGTTTATTTAAATAATGAAACGTTTTCAGAACATTGTGTGTTTAGGATTTCGGTGCGTACGAGGTGGCTTGCTCTTTTGTGACGCGGAAAATTAGGTACCTACCTTAAAAGTCAATACAACCGAGCCGACATAAATCCTCATTACATACAGCTGACAGATCAGTACCTACCTGACGATAATGATAACCTAATGCTTCTACTAGTTACTTACATTTTTAAATCACTTTAATGCTCATATATTTTAATAACCAACTCAATTACCTACCTTAGTTTTTGTATTATTTATAACACATTAATATATTAAATTGGTTGTGATGCACTAAACGGTGACATCAATAAAATATAGATGAAATTAAATAATGAAATTTTCATAAGATGTTACGAAAACAGTTATAAACAGTTATTTTTATAGTATTGCTATTTGGTTAGAGCATATTATCTTCTGGTATCGATTCATGCTAATATAAACAGCCTATTCGGAACATTCGGGTGGCACTATACCTAGTTGGTTACTAAATTTTGTTACTGATATAATCTTTATCTACATAAAATATACGAACGAAAGTTGAATAAACTATATATTAAAATGAAGTACACGAAATCAGGAATTACATATGACAATATCATTCAAAATTACCTGCTCTGGCCTTGACACAGGCCCACAAACGACGAGGCCCGTCATCAATAGCGGCACGCACGATTGTCATGCTCATGTCTAATTCCGTCACTGTCTTCCCGCTTGAGGGAGTCAAGATTTGTGTGGAGTTTAGCACAGGCTTTCTCCTCAATAACCTGCCATATGGCATAATTCAGGGGATTAAGGTGACGGCCAGTCTTCGTGGGCAATAAAGTCAATTTTGTTCCTTCGAAACCAGGCTTGAGTTGTTTTAGCCTTATGTGCAGTAGTTGAGTCCTGTTGAAAGACCCATGGCTGGTTTTTAAATAGGGTGTGGCTTAAGGGCTTCACTATTGGTTCGTGAACGGTTTCCTGCTAAACTTTGGCCCCAGTATTCACAACTTTTTCACAGAAATGAACCTGTATTAGCCCTGAGTATGACACACCCAGCCAAATCATCACATAAGAGGGATGATGGCCTCGTTGCACTCTCGGAACAGCCGCAATCGTCTTTTGACTGTTTTTTGCATACACTCTGTCATTCTGGCGGTTACAACATTCTTAAATAGTATTTTTCGGTGGCCATTTTGTGCGTACCGCTTATTTGCTAATCTATTCCTATCTCACATGTAGAAATTCAACCAACCAAAAACATATTTCATAATAAATGGTTAATACAACTTTACTAATAAGGCCTATTCAAATTAGAGAAACAGGCCTAAAAGGGCTCCAGGGGAGACCGGCTACCAATCTTTCTGTACTTAGTATTTTCCTTCTTTTATTTGCACTAAAATACAGTAAACACGGGCCGATCCTAAACCAGTCTACACAAACGAGAATCCATAAAGATGCTTTTATATTCTGAAAATAAATGATAATTGAAATCTTCGCAGTGTTTTAGAGGTAATGCTGCACTTATCGCAAGTTACGAGTATGGCCAGCGGGGTTAGGGTTACCAGACGTCCGGACTTTTCCTCTAATTTCAAAAAAGTTCACTGTTTTCTTGATATATCCAGAGCTTGAATATAAATGATGCATAAACACACAAATGTCAAAATTGTCATTAGAAATAAATACTTAAATCATTATGTTGCGACATTATTTCTGATTCACAAGACAGTTAAAAACGACTCGACTGCTTCATAACGAAATTTATAGCGCCCGCTAGAAAGTATACTTCCTAGCGGTGACAGAGTGATCATTGTTTTCTCGTAAATACGTGTAGACTTGTAGAGTCCGTGCGGAAGGAAAAGAGTCGTGGAATGTAAGAGAACCCCTACATTCTACGACTCTTCTCTTTCCGCACAGACTCTAGTATTTTTTTTTATTAGCGTACAATGTCGTACATTTCTAGTTTTTTTTTATGTGAGTTTGAATTCCGTACGATAGCATGCCACCGCTAGAAAGTATGACACATTTTCTAGGTACATGCATCATAAAGAGACAACTAAACTGCCCCAAAAGTCCCAAAACGAACTCTTATGCTGGAGAGGTATTCAGATATTCACAACTTTTTTTTAAATTACTATAGAACTAACACTGCAAACGCGAAAAAAATTGTCTCTCTCATAGAAAATATCAACATTAGACCAGCCAGAATGTATGAAACAGACAATATTCACATCGTAAAATATTGCAGGTTATTAAAAAAAGATACTGTATGATTATAGTTTTTTTTTATTATACTATTACTGACAAAACTACTAAAAACTGTTATTGTTTGCCATACTATTACCCCAGTAAAATTAGATCAAATTTTGACCAAACTTGTACATTTAAAATTACTAAGCGGGACTTTTTGGAATATGTACGGACACCTTCCAGGATGACGCTCGCGAAAGTCCCAGGCTTTCCCTGGTGGGATAGGCGGGATATCCTGGAAAACCTGGAATTTCAAGAAAATTTCTGGAGCGGGCTTAAAATCGTTCCCCCTCGAACAGGTTCTCCCCTTGTCGTGGCGGGGGGGCTCAGTAACCGTGGATTGGTGATTGGTGAAGCCAAGAGGAACCTACTGAGGGGTCGCGGAGGAAAAGGCGTGTGGGTATGAAAAAGTACCTCGCTCAACGGCCACGGACTTTGATTTCGAGCTCCATTGCTTTTTCTGCGATCGATTGATGGATGTTCAACACCCAAGCCGTATGCCCAGCATCTGCCAGGTGGAGACTTTAGAAATAATATGGATCATTCGTGAGTATGCTGTCAAAAGAAATGACCAGTGGGGTGAGCAGGTCACCACAAAGTAAGGCACGGTTTCAGACTTAGTGTGGCAGCTGCGGATAGATACCATAGGGAGCTAGCTACAATTATTTCAAGCGTGTTGGATCTTCCTTCCCAGGCGCATCTAGTGTAAAGGGCAAAAAAAAGCGATGCAGTGAAAAGTGCAGCTTTCGATAAATCATGCCAAGAGCTTGAAGAGAATTGTGATGACTGCCAGTATACTCTTGCAGAGCTAATATTAGAAATGAAGGAGTATAATCCTACTCACGATACTTATAGTAAAAATCATCTTAGGAGAAAACTAAAAGAGAAGTTCGGGTAGGGAGTTGTGTTCACTGAAGGACAGGGACAAATTTATGTTGTATGTTTCACGGGCGTTGCTCATAAGATTTTAAGTGAGAACTGATACAGTAACAGAAATGCGGACACTCAAAGTGAGAGGCTGAGAGTCATCAAGACAGCAGCTCGCCTTCTTCGTCAGGACATACTCTCTAAACCATATGACACTTCTTGTTATCCATCTACTTCAGACATGTCAGGAGGGGGAGAGGACTTAGTCCCCGACTCTCTTCAATTATTTCTAGAGGAGCTTATGCAAACTAAAAGCAACAAAGTGCATGCAGGTAAACAGACAAAGGCAGTAGCCATTGGACAAGATAGTTTCTGCTCTTCGGCCGCGCTCTTTTCTTTCTCCGCTCTTATGTGGACTTGGCGTAACTTTGCACAGACTATTTGGTTCTAAACTACTCATTGACATGCTTCACAATTTAGGTTTTTCTTCTTCGTAGAATGAAGAATTCAGTGGCTAAAAGCGCTCCAGCAACTATCTACCAAAGTGCATATGTCCAAAGCTGTCTTTGATAATGCAGACCATAATGTAAGAACCCTTGATGGCCACGGCACATGGCATACCATGGGTGGTATCTTGTGCGCAACGCCGAAGTCTGCTTTACATGCAGACAAACCTGTAACGCGACCGTCTTCTGGCAGCCGAGTTACTTCTCCAGAAAATGAACCAAACGGCCATCTTCCTATACAACATTACATCACCCCAGATCACGACGGATATTCTAAGCTACTTGCTGTGGATATGACAAATGTAGATATAGACTGCAACACGCAAGAGTTGGCATGTTCTCTTGACTTCCTGTGGGCGTCTTGACTGTGGAGTGGCGCTTCGCCTCATCCAGGTTGGAGTGGATACATGGTGATCGCTCACCAATCTCAGCCCTATCAAGTGTCAGCTGTGATTCCGATGCCCTTCATTAACCTCAATCCCTCCAACAACTCCACTATATTCACCGCTCTCTCTTATGCGGCTAACGTATGTGTGAAGCAAAATCAGACCTTCATTATGGTGTGTATATTCACTTCTTTATTCTCCATGAGAGTATAACAATGTTTTGTAATAAATACTTCTACTCTTTTGTCGTAGGTTACGTTTGATCAGCAACTCTACTGTAAGGCGGTTGCAATGGTCTTAGCAGAACCCTCCGACAGTCCTCTCAACCGTGTCATCGTTAGACTTGGCGGTTTTAATATGAAAAGTTAATGAACATGACAAACAAGGATTTCCAGAAATCCTATACTGCAATAAGCATAGGCCTGAATCTGAGTAATATAGAGGCAATGGTTGCGTAGAGCGCAAAAAATTCATAAGAAATTATCAAAGTAGCTTATTTTTTAACTATTTTACGCTCGCTCCAAGGAAAATTCCAGGTGCCCTGGAATCCTGGAACTTAAAATATTTAACATCAACATCATTAAGAAAAATAGAAAGTCGTTTAGTATTAAAAAATCGGCGTCCTGCCATTGCTTAAACCAATCCTAGCTTTTTCCTCCCAGTTCCAGGAAAATTCCAGGTTTTCCAGGTTTTTTGACACTAGAATGTACTGGATAATAAATACAGAATTTCAGATGTCGTGTATGTAAAAAAATGTGACCAAATGAAACATAAAATGCGCTATTTATAACGATTTAAAGGCACGCTCCAGGAAATACCTTCAAATTCTAGTTTTTCCAGGATTTCCCGGCTACCCCACTAGGAAGGGCCTGGGACTTTCTTGAGCCTTATCCCAGAAGGTGTCCTAAATTATTTCAAAAGGTCCCGTTTAGTAATTTTAAATGTACAAGTTAAAACCTAATTTGACTGTACTATATAGCAAGCCTCGAAGGAGTACTGACCCTTTATCGCCAAGCTCGATGCACGCGATGTTTGCACCTGACCGGTTTGAGTTTACCATAACTTTCCTCTACTTAGCCCGGCAGTTAAACCTGGTCGTTTCCTGCCAGGGCAGTTCTTAGCACAAGGAAGCAGACGTCTTATAAATAAATAAATATTATGATAGATATTACACAAACTAAGTCCCACGGTAAGCCAAGAAGGCTTGTGTTGTGGGTCCTCAGACAACGAAATATATATTTTTCTTTTTTGTTCCTTTTCCCATTATTTGGGGTAGGATCACCTTACTTTTTTGCCCCAGGCTAATCTGTCCTGGGTTGTTTTTTCAGACAAACGGTCTTCCTTGAGGTCTCTTTGTATTTTTCACCACAAGGTTAGGGGCGGGCGGCCTCTACCTTTCTTTTATTCTGGCAAATTTAGTGCAAGCTGTGCCACATGGTCATCACTTCTTTTTTTTCTTTATAACAATATATAATATACAAATACTTAAATATATAGAAAACATCCATGACTCACGAACTAGTTATCTGTACTCATCACACAAATAAATGCCCTAAAAATAAGCAAAATATAACTATGTGACAAAGGCCAAAAGTTAGGGAATCAGTAGGACAACAATACTAATATAGTGATTTATACAGAAGTAAAATAAATTTTTATTTTTATGCCTTTCCTATTATTAGCGTTAACAATATTTGTACTACTATAAAAGTCGTAGAATTAAACAGTACGTACTTTTACTCTTTCGAACACTGGATAAATTATCTTATTAATATGCACTGCTGGCACAACAGTTGCGCTAATCGGCTTAGATAGGTAAGAAACATTTGGGGGAATACATTTAAGTGTTATTTTGTAGAATGAAGCTCAATCCAAAGCAAAGTACCAAACCTATTGTAATAAATTAGAAGAACTGAACACATCCTTAGGCGACGTTATATTATGTTTGGCGGGGGATTATAATCTTCCTGAGTTGAGTTGGTCCTTGTCAAGCGTAGGTGAACTTTTACCTAATAATGAAGGTCAAAATCCCTGCGCTGCGGCACTCGTTAACATGACTGAAATGTTAGGACTACATCAGTATAATATGAGTAAGAATATTAACAATCGAACATTAGATTTAATATTTTGTAACAAAAAATGTTTAACTTCGATTCCGGAAATCGAATTATCAAATATCGACAGACATCACCCCGCCGTTGAACTGAATATAGATCTCGTCCCAACAAATTGTATTCCAAAAAAACCCGTAGTTATATATAACTTTCGCAAGGCTAACTACAGTGAAATCTCAGAAATAATTAATAAAATCGACTGGCAGGTCGAACTTAAAGATCTACAACCCGAAGCAGCATTAGATAAATTTTATACAATCATTTACAATATTATAGATAAGTATGTGCCATCAAAAAAAAAAATTAGTAAAAATACACCGAAGTGGTTTTCTCCGGCTTTAAAAAATACCCTAAACAGGAAAAAAAACTATGGCGGCGTTGGAAAATATATAATTCTGCAGTAGACTATGCTGAGTTCTCTTTGCTTAGAAAAAGAAGTAAAATATTATTAATGGAATGTTTTAACACCTACATTAAAAATACCGAACAAAGTATTAAGAGTAATATTAAAGCTTTTTGGTCATATATTACAACACTAAAAAAGAACTCTTCAAGTTATCCTGCCACGATGTATTACAACGAGATGGTTTCTAACACCCCAGAAGGGGTAGTCGAAATGTTCGCAGGTTTCTTTCAGTCGGTGTTTGAGCCACGCGGTGATTTTGATTATAGTGAATTAGACTGTATACCTTCGCTAGAAGAAGCAAAAAACATAACAAATATTGAATTAAGAAGTGGTCACATACTTAAAAAACTTAAAAGTTTAGATATTAATAAAGGTGCGGGGCCTGATAAAATTAGTCCTTTCTTTATAAAAAATACCGCCACAGCATTAGTTACTCCGCTTTACATAATTTTTAATAAATGCCTTAACTACGGAACCTTTCCTGAACGCTGGAAAATAGCATATGTGACGCCTATACATAAATCGGGTCCAAAATGCCAGGTAGCCAATTATAGACCTGTCTCAGTACAATCTATTATACCTAAAGTATTTGAAGGGTTGATTCATGACGTCATCTACCCTATAATCCAGCCTAGTATACTACCTGAACAACATGGTTTTATGAAAAATAGATCTACTATTACGAATTTATTACAATATACTGACTTTCTATTCAAGTCTATGGATGAAAGAGAACAAGTAGATGTTATCTTTACCGACTTTTGCAAGGCTTTCGATAAAGTAGACCACGTATATCTTCTTAAAAAACTAGCATTTAACGGAATCCGTGGTAATCTGTTGCGTTGGTTTGCCTCTTATTTGACAAATAGAACTCAAGTCGTAGTTATTAATGGATTTAGGTCTAACCTTGCCAATGTGACGTCCGGAGTAATTCAGGGCTCAATTTTAGGGCCTTTGCTATACAGTATGTTTATTAATGATATAAAAGACTGCTTTAAGAATAGTAGTTTCCTATTGTTTGCAGATGACCTAAAAATTTATAAAGTAATAAAAAATGAAAGTGATACCAAATTGGTCCAGAAAGACTTAGACACATTTTATAAATACTGCGAACTCAATAATTTGCAATTGGCGGCTGATAAATGTATGCAAATTACTTTTACAAAAAATAAGAAAAGACTCATAAACTTTAACTATACATTAGGTCAAACACGAATAATGAAAGTACAAACAGCTAGGGATCTTGGTGTAATATTTGATGAAAACCTACATTTTAGCGGGCATATAGATAAAATAGTACGTAAAGCTTATCAGATGTTAGGTTTTGTCATCAGGTCGGCTAAGGTATTTAAAAAGGCGGATACATACCTACTGCTTTATAAAGCGTTAGTAAGACCACATTTAGAGTATGCGTCAGTTGTATGGAATCCTCTTTATGCCAAATACTCTAATGCAATTGAAATGGTACAAAAGAAATTTCTGAGAATCATGCATAAGAGACTTACAGGAAAGAGGATGCCGTACAAAAACTTGCTAAGTCATTACAAAGTATCATCATTGTCAACGCGACGAATAATGTCAGATGCTATGGTACTTTACAATATATGTAGGAGTGAGTACAACAGCAGCGAGCTGCTACAACTCATGCGGTTCCGGGTGCCGCGGAGCGGGGCGCGCTCTATGGCCCTGTTCGCCGTGCCCACGTTCGCCACCAACGCTGGGGTGCGAGCGCCACTGCGTCGCATTTGCGACACATACAATAAAAGCCTCGTCTCAGTCGACATCTTTAACACTACCAAAATTCAATTTAAAAAGCAAATCCTTGGAATAATCCCAGAAGACTGATAGTTAATAAGTGTTAATTAGATTACCTTTTCTTTTCCTTGCAAAAATATAAATCCAATAATTGTTATTTGTAAATATAGCCTTTACACATAAGATGCTATAATTTGTTTGTTTTTGTTTACTAACATGGAATATTTTGTGCCAATAGAAAATAGATATTCATATCATAATTAGAATAAGTAAACTGAACTGGACTGTGTATCTCGGTGAGGACTGTCGTGGAGGAAAATGCATGTTTTACGTGTAAGTTAGTTTTAATAGAACCTTATGTACATTTTACTCTGTTTGTTCTCCTAATAAAAAAAAAAAAAAAAAAAAAAAAAATCATTCGTTAAGATAGGTTTAAAACGGTAGCTTTGTTGCCGTGGAATAATCAAATTGTTATCAAACGACCCCACGTCTCCAGGATAACGTTATAGTCAGTACATCTTATGTGACAAAGTCTATTAACGCAAGCGGCTCTATAACACTTAAGAGAGACCAGGACAAAATGAAACCTGTGACTAAATGCGTCATGTAATGGAAATGTAACTGTTTAAGGGAACATTTTTTACTCAGAAGGATAAATAATAGGAAGACTATAAAAAAATTGCTTAAGTTGTTACCCCAAAAAACCTCGATACTTTTTACAGAACAAAGCAACATCGCTTATTTGATTATCTTACCCTATACCGGATGATTCAGGAGACGTGAGCAGGATCAAGCCTGCGTATTCAGAAAGTTATCAGTAACTGGGCGGCTTCCGGGAAAATCGAAATTCGTCAAATTGCGGGCATTTTTCTCTGTCACTCTAACTAATTACGTCTTACTAAGAGTAAAAGAGAAAGATGCCCGCAATTTGCGAATTTCGGTTTTCGCGGTAGGCCCCCTGTTTCGTACCAGTATTTGTGAGATTAACGTTAAATTACTTTTTCTGTTCAAAAAAAATTGTTTTATTTTATTTACGACATTTTATGATCACCCTCTTTATTTTATCCATAACTTACCTATGTCATCGGAGTCTGGTTACTTTTGAAAAATCGTATCTCACTCAAGTGTGACATTTTATTTTCTTCATAATCGAAGTGCTGTCATAACAGTTAAAGAAGTTTTATCTTCAATTGTTAATTAAGTGTTGTAGGGTGTCCATGATTATAGATAATCAAATGTGTCCTTTAAAAAAGTTAGATAACAAAAAAGCGTGATTGTTTTACTTAAATATGACGGTGAACGATTCATTAACATTTACTGATTGTATAGGCTTGGTCCTGCTCACGTCTTATGAATCACTTTGTATGTACCTTAGTAACAACAAGCACTGTACACGATACGAACACTAGCAGTCTTTCTGCACTACTCCGTAGTAATAATAATAATAAAATAATTTATTTCGGATAACAAGACCCATACATTACATACATCACTAATTACATAATACACTAAAAAACTAATGATCAACTTACACTATTAATAATAAAGCATTGTCAAATTATAACATCACTGATAAGAATAAAATAAAAAATAAATAAAAAAGTGGTAGGTAGTAATATTGGTAGGTCCGAGCCTCGTTTCGTCTCGGGTTCCCCTATTCCTAATTGTACCCAGTTCATATTACGCAATTAAGAATTTCAAAATGACGCTACCAGCACTAAAATTATGCCTTCATTTTCATTACAGTACTTTCACATGGATGTTGTGTAGCAAATGGAAAGGCAATCATTTTTATTATATTTAAGGATAGTTACTGGATTTAATAAAATGTAACTTAAATAGAAAATCTTTGTGATAGAAAATCCCTGACTCTCCGGTCGGTATTGGGAGATATCTATGCAACGCTACTGTACCATCTTCTCTGGAAATGAGGTATTCTGTAAAATAAAATTTGCTCAAAGCGGTTCATCTTTTCTGAAGCTACAACGCCATTGCCACATAAAAACACGCGATAGAATGAATATCAATAGCACTGAGCTTATTTCTATGAATCGCAAAATGAAAAGTTATTTTTTTATGATTTTCTCACTCAGTAAACAGTCAAACAGCTAAAACAAGAGAATAGCAGAATAATTTAGGGGCCTGTCTTCCAGTGGTTTGTACTTTTGCTAAAGGGCTAAAAACTCATCACTGGGTATCTTTACTAGTAACTAATACTGGGAGAATAGACGACTCATGATAGAGACTACTATAAGTAAAGGCTCATAAAAAAAAACATTACATAGCATACGTAGCATTTTGATTTAGGTTCAAACAGTTCAAAACCGCGTAGCTAAACCTTCCTTCAAATATAATTAAGGCCGTGCAAATAGTCGTAATATAGTGAAACTTGCACATACAGCATGGCAAATACACGATATAACACGAGGAAATTTTCCTTAGGAAAGGAGCCCGAAAGATTTTAACAGTGTAACAGACAAAAATGACTTAATTTTTCTGGAATTCGCTTAGTTTCAGAGTAAAAAAACCGGACAAGTGTGAGTCGGACTCGCCCACCGAGGGTACCGTACTTTTTAGTATTTGTTGTTATAGCGGCAACAGAAATACATCATCTGTGATAATTTCAACTGTCATCACGGTTCATGAGATACAGCCTGGTGACAGACGGATAGCGGAGTCTTAGTAATAGGGTCCCGTTTTACCCTTTGGGTACGGAACCCTAAAAAGAACATCTTCGTATTGTTACTTAGTGCAAAACGACTTTTTGATGGCGATAATGTCATTATGGGGAGTAGTCTAAATAAACATGATTGATAGATGTCAAAAAGCTACAACTAAAACTTTACAAAAACTAGGTTATACGAAAAAAAAGTAAAAAATCATTTAAATGCCAGTTTTACCAATAACATTACTTTTTATTTACAAATACATTTTTTGGCGAAATTTATTACATAATCTCAAATAACATTTATTCCTTCTTTTGGTCTCAGAAATGTGTGGTTAAAATCTTTCGGGTTCCTCGTGTTACACCGTGTATTTCAAAGACCGAGTTTTGCATAAAATTCGTATAAGACCGCCATGGGTCGTTAACGTAGACTATTTTGCATGTCGTAGTTACCCCTTGGATTTAATCTGCTACGTTTCCGTTTTAATAGCATGGCATAAATAGTCTGATATTCATATTGAGTGTGTGCCAACTCCATTATGTATGATGCCATAAAAAAATTCTATAAACATTTGAAAAACACGAATTACCTAACTACAGGTTCACTCCAGTTTTATCTATTAGTTAAAGTAATTTGATTTCCAATGAGATAAAGTGAACGAAATAAATTACAGGTAAATTTACATACACATAATTAAATGCTGGCTAAAAAAACATTACGTAACATTTACCATAATTAACGAAGTAGGGTAGGTGGGTTACCACGCATTTGATAGGTAGGTATTCAATTAAAACAGTCGGTATGTTTGATCTGTTAATAAGCTTTTATGATCAGTTGATCACTTTAAGTGACATCATGGATACTGGTTTTTTCTTTTAAGTAGTTAAACTTGATTGGCCCCTTCACGTAAGAAAAGAAAATTAAATTAGTATTAAGGTAGACATCCACAGGGCCGCATCGGATGACGGATCAGTGGACGCACTTGTGTGACTTTCTATACAAAGAATACTAAAATCCGTTGCGTACGGTGTGTCCGATGCGTGCGATGCGGTCCTGTGGACGTCTACCATTAAGTAGAACAATTTGAAATAATTTCAACTGTTTTTATTTTGTATTATTATCCGAGTTATTGCGTGAAATAGTTCAAAAAAGTATCATGTATCTATATCTTAAAATATATACATGACTTCATAATAAAGGAGATAATATAAGTAATGTTTATGTAGATAGATAGAATACTTTCCGTAATTGTTAAAGATACAATAAAGTAAGTACTGCATAATAGCCAAGTATAATATAAGTCATTTTATAAAATGTCGTATAATTTAATATTTTATAGTACTTATAAAAATGTACCACATCATTAAATTAAGTAATCTAAATAGTAGGCCGGTAATACCTACTAACTCCGTTTTCACACTTTGTAAGACTACTAGTATTTAAAAAAGTATAAAACGTAGGTAAAGTTTAATAAATGATTTGTTATTTTTAACTTGTTCGTTTCTGTGAAAAGGCAGTCGTGATAAGGCTACTTAGGCTCTATAGATACGACATGGACCGGATATGTCAGTATATATACCCAATATTATACGTATCTTAAAGTTCGAATCAGGCCGTTGGCAAATATTAGCCTAAATATTAATACGTAAAAGTGTGTAAATTAATTTGAACAGAGATTTCAACGTAAGCGATGTATGTACTCAAGTATGCAGCAAAGATATGCAGAGCGTAGCAATCCGTTAGCAGTCCACGACGTGGCATGGCATTTTCAACGTTCGTACAATCTAGAGCTTCCGTTGACGAATTGCTCTGTACACTACGTAATCATAATGCCATGTACACAGCTTTAACCGAGGACATAAATTATTCATAAAATAGACCCAAATGCATAATAAACACAAATGCTATAATTCAGCGCTGTCTCCCACGCGTTCCGTTGTTAAAAGTTACGACACCATTTTACAATGAAATCATAAAAACAGGCCCAAAGTTCAATCATTTTTCATTTGGTTCTTATTTGAAAAAAATATGCTACCAGTAGGTAAGAGTATGTTCATTTTATGGGATGAACTTGATATGCGTATTAAGCTTTCAAATACTGATTGTGTATTATTGCGGCCTAGTTGGGCCCTGATTAGTAGGAAAGGAAATCGAGCCGGTTTTGTTTAAAATGGTATAGGTACTACACCCTAAGCAGCGAGAGAGCCGAAGATAACAGCCACTTTGTAGCCCACGCGAATTTATCTATGGTGCAGTGTGTGTGTGTGGTGTGTGGCTTTCGGGTCGGAAAGTGTGAATAATCAGGGGATCGCCAATAATAATTTTACCACTTTCAATTTCGATCTCAAAGTCGTAAATATTTTATTTATTTAATCTTTATTGCACATAAGAAAACACACTGTACAATAGGCGAACTTAATGCCGTAAGGCATTTTCTACCAGTCAACCTTTACGCAAAGCAGATAAGTTGTAGGCGGTGCAAAAACATAGGGTATACTTAGGTGATACAATTGATACATGTACGAACACAATAACTACTATAAAATAAATAATAAGAAATACACAAACATAAACATACATATATATATATAAATAATATTGATACAAATACATATACATATGTAAGTATACATATATGTATATATATGAAAAATCTGTTCGCATGGAAAGAGCTCGTCATTGAAAAATCTTAAAAATCACAGTAAATTTCACATGGAATAAGTTTTTTTTTTTGAAGACATGCTCTTTTATCAGTATTGTAAAGCAGGCAATAATTCTTTAGTAATAATTATCAATAGTCCGTCCGTCCGTCTGTCACCAGGCTGTATCTCACGAACCGTAATAGCAAGACAGTTGAAATTTTCCCAGATCATGTATTTTTGTTGCCGCTATAACAACAAATACTAAAAAGTACGGAACCCTCGGTGGGCGAGTCCGACTCGTTAAAAGTTATCGCATCGTTAAAATAGTTATTTGTACAACAAGAGCGCAAAGTTTGATATTTCTTCGAGTGCTTGTTTTGAGTCCCGTGCAAGCGAAAGATTCTATAATAGATTCAATTTTTCACGTCAGTCAGCCATCAAAAAATACAACCTGAAAAAATGTAATCCAGACGGACGGATCACTATTTTACTCATGTTTTCTGAAGGTATTCTGACAATTATCTTTAATTACCGCAATAAAACAAAACGAATGAAATTTCAATAAAATAATACGAAAATAATGAATTAACGAACATCAATTGACAGTTCAATCGACAACTTTTTTTTGTAAAAAAAAAAACTGTAAGATCCGGTCCGAATTCCGGGTACTACTATTTGTCAACTATAGTAGAGATCGTTAAAAGTAGTTAAGTAGAATTATTTACTGCGTAACAATTGCGTAAATTTGTATAAGTTCATTGTTTTGATTGTATAATAAAATACGTAAAATATGGTGTTTTTATTAAATTTTAAACTTTTATTTAATTATTACGAATGAAGACTCGTAGGGTGTTTTGGAACGATGCGGTCTGACTTATTTCGGGGGTCTATTATAAACCGTCAATATACCGTTGAATTACGAATGCACTTTTTTGTCTCTTTCTTTTTGCTAATGACGTGAAAGGGATAAATGCAATAGAATCTAATTTAGAATCTTGAGCGCAGTAAGGGAGTCAGAAGCGCACGAGATGTAAATAACTTTGATCTCGTGTAGTACACAAAATTTTTCACGTCAGTCAGCCATCAAAAAATACAACCTGAAAAAATATAATCCAGACGGACGGATCACTATTTCACTCATGTTTTCTGAAGGTATTCTAACAATTAACTTTAATTACCGCAATAAAACAAAACGAAAGAAATTTCAATAAAATAATACGAAAATAATGAATTAACGAACATCAATTGACAGTTCAATCGACAATTTTTTTTTGTAAAAAAAAAACTGTAGGATCCGGTCCGAATTGCGGATACTACTATTTGTCAACTATAGCAGAGATCGTTAAAAGTAGTTAAGTAGAATTATTTACTACGTAACAATTGCGTAAATTTGAATAAGTTCATTGTTTTGATTGTATAATAAAATACGTAAAATATGGTGTTTTTATTAAATTTTAAACTTTTATTTCATTAATTAATTATTACGAATGTAGACTCGTAGGGTGTTTTGGAACGATGCGGTCTGACTTATTTCGGGGTTCTATTATAAACTGTCAATATACCGTTGAATTACGTATGCACTTTTTTTGTCTCTTTCTTTTTGCTAATGACGTGAAAGGGATAAAGACAATAGAAGCCAAATATTTCGAACTTGTATTAGGCCCCGCACGTTGAAATGACATTCGAATCTAAAGGTCACTTGAATATTATTTTGTCTCACTCGGGGAGCAAAATGCGATTTTGCTCACTGTTTTTAAGCAGCAAATTACCCTTGTTCGAGCTGCTGACGTGAAAATAAAATTATTTACTTTCCGTACCAATTGCGTACATTTTTATAAGTTCATCGTTTTGATTGTGTAATAAAATACGTAAAATATGGTGTTTTTATTTAATTTTAAACTTTTGTTTCATTAATGAATTATTACGAATGAAGACTCGTAGGGTGTTTTGGAACAATGCGGTCTGACTTATTTCGGGGGTCTATTATTAACCGTTAATATACCGTTGAATTACGTGTGAACTTTTTTGTCTCTTTCTTTTTGCTAATGACGTGAAAGGGACAAAGACAATAGAATCGAAATATTTCGAACTTGTATTAGGCCCCCCACCTTGAACATTCTTTTTTGCTTTCATAAGTAATAGTTACTGATTAAAATAAAAGCGTTTTTCAATAAAAATACATGTCAAGACTTTTTCCTAATGCTAAAAAATGAACTATAGCTGTAGATTATATTTTACATGAGAAAAATTTAAAACGAAATTTCATCTCATACAAAAAGCTCCACTACGTCATTTCTTAGGGACATAAAACAAGACAACAAAAAGAACTTTGACACAGTTATTTATTTGAGTCGTAGTCGCAGTTCCAACCTAACCTTACCCAATAATTAGGTCATGCAACTAATTATGCCACAAAAAATTATGTGATGTCACTTGTGAGAACAAATAATATGCTTTAGAATATATAATAATTATGGTAATGTATATTAGATGAAGTGTAAATATACCTGATGACAACACGGACAAGTTTGGCCCCTACCGTCCATTGAACTGATGTATAAAATCTTAACTTCCAATAAAACTTTTAATAAAACGTCTCAGTTCCGATTTTTTTTGGTTTACACCGTTATCTTTCCCATTGAAAAGAAGGCCTCGACTTAATATTAATAACCGAATAGGAGCGCTATTACACTTGCTAAGTTGTAGGTCCTTACGTAATTCTGTCTGTATGTAAATAGAGAGTACGAGAAGCAACTTAACATTCGTGTGGCAAGCGTCTTTTAAACTTTATCGACTTGCCTATTTTAAAATATGTACATATTTTAGCAAGTGCAAAATCTCACCGACCTTGTCAAAATGAAACACTTGATATTATCTGAGGTATACATATGATTGACGCCCACCGTAAATTATTTTTTAATACAGTTGCTCAAAAAGTGCTACTTTACGAAGCTTTTTAGCGTGCGGAAAGTTGGATTTCGCGAACTAGTGCTTTTTACTTTTCCACTTGAGTTTCCAATTCATGAGTGTTAATGTTAGTTTCGTTTAAAAGTCGTAATCAACATAAAAACCTACTGTTAAAGTCAAAAGAATAAATATAAGTATATTTCATATTTTATTACTTACCTCTTCATCATTATAACACGTTTATTTTTTAATATTTGACCGAAGAGCTGGCGGCTTCCTCGCACAACGTATCAGTATTGCGATACAACGAGGAAATGCCGCCAGCATCCTTGGTACAATGCCTCAAGGGCCTATTTTAGATATAAGCTAGTTATAGTAATCATCTGTATATATCCATTATGTATATTGTTATTGTCAATAAATAAATGTAAAATGGAAACGAGCATTAAAAAAAAAAAATATTGAATATTGAAAAACCGTTCTTAATAAGTTGTCTGAATGGAACGGAATAGCTGCCGAAACGCCTGTCAAAGCAGATGCGTTTTTTCTTACTGCAAGAATATTTTAACTAGGCAACATTCGATATTGTTTTCATACAATTTAAATATACGATACACAAATAATCGTAAATAACGATTCTTAGGTAATAATAGTATAATATTTTATATTTACAATTGTTTCTGTCTTATAGAACATGCATAAAAAAAGTACTTGTTGTTTTCTTATTCTTTCGCAACTGTATTAAAAAACGTCGTTCGATACACGTGCGGAAATGTCATTCTTCAAAGTAATGACATACTTTCCACACTACCATCGAAATGTACTATTCACAAATACTACTCACATACGTGGATAAAGTGCGTCTTCAGTGGAAAAGCCTATTGCTTCTAGACGTCTGACTTATATAATTTTATCTCTATTTTGGATAAATTTTATATCTGAACTAAATAAATCGGGTAGGCTTCATCCCCAGATACTTTTATGTTTTTTATCCGATTACGCTAAACGAAAACTAACAAAGGTGAGGTGGTATTGTTTAATAAATGTAGGTATAAGTCTATTTTTTAAGTGTGAAACTGAGTCAGTATTTTGCGTGATGTGATAGATTTTGTCTTAATTGTACTTATAGAATAGGCACAAAATGTATTAACTACAATTCTAACGGAAATTTTATAATACTCGATCAAAGTTCCAGTTTTGCACTATTGTTCTTAGCTGATTGCAAATTGATAGAGTAAAACAGCTGCTGCCCGTGCAGCTGAAAGTTAAACTTGACAGTTTTAGTAGATTCAAGGCTGACTCGAATTTGAAACCTGTTTTGCCTGCGCCTTTTACTGGAGTCTTGACCTTTTTATTGCAGTTCGTGTACCTGCGTGTCATGTGTAACGTGATTATAACATGTAACGAGTAGGTAATTAAGTCACTAGGAAGCGTGGCTGCACTCAATGTAAAAGTAGTTTGGTTCGAAATTTAAACACTATAAAAAGGTCGAGGTGCCCAAGTTGGGAGTATTTTTCATTTTTAAATATTCTAGCCTCGAAATTGTCTCCAATGGTGACACTTTTGTAGAATATCATGTAGGTACTTATAGCAGACCTAACTATATATAAAGAGAATTTAGTATAGAGGCGTATTGTCAAAGTAAATTTTGTAGTCAACTAAATTTACTGCCATCTTTAGACACAGGACTAAAACTCTTATAACATTATGGCTATTTGACTCGTGTTCTTTCACTGATATGTGTTAAATATCAAACGGTGTCGCCATCTAGTTGATGGGCCAAAGATAAATCGCCATCTATTCGAGCATACATTTTTCTTGTATTTTCGAGGCATATATGGTTACGGCGAGATGTTGATATAGAAGAATGCAAATATGTAACTAATTAAAAAAGCATATGGATTTACAGGAGAAGTTAAAAACAATGTTATAACGCGTGAATGGTTGGTTCTATTATTGTTACTTTTCCATATATTTTGTCGAAACACTAAAAAGCAAAAGTTTAAATTATTAATAATAATAATTCAACCTATATAGGTTCCACTGCTGGGCACAGGCCTCCTCTCGTGCGCTATAGGGCTCGGGCTATAGTCCCCACGAATTGGGGACTTCACATACACCTTTGAATTTCTTCGCAGATGTATGCAGGTTTTCTCACGATGTTTTCCTTCACCGAAAAGCTAGTAGTAAATATCAAATTATAAGTTCCGAAAAAGTCATTGGTATGAGCCAGGATTTGAGCCAGGATAAAGTTCCGGAGTTTAAATTAAACTAATGCAAATCGATATTTCCACGTGGCTCTTTTACAATCAATAACACATAATGTTCCCTTGGCCACGGCCACACAGAAAGCAACAGACAAATTCAAGTAATAAATTAAAAGCGTCATTAGTGCCGCTATATCAATTAACGGATTTAATTATCGTGACTGCATGTCTGGGCAGGGCGGCAGTAAATCAGGGTAGTTGTGCATAGGCCGTGCGCCATCGGCTCCACGGGCGCTGGCGAGTTGACTTCTCGGTCAAACCACTGTAACGTGACTTCGAGATTCATACTAGCCAGTATATTTACTGGGTAGTATGGATTACTCCTTTAGGTATAGCTTAACTGGAAGATATCCCTCTTAGGGATAGTTTCACCTTTGTACCACACAATAATGTTCTATCTGATGTAATTAATATTTATTTTGTCTCGTACAATAAATTGTAAACTTACTTATATAGTATAGTAGCGCCACCGTTACAATTATGGGGCACTTTCGTTTCGTACCTTCATAATAACTTGTCCATGCACTTTTGAACCCTACTGTACAGTTCACTTCTGTCCAATAACACGAAATATTACGCTTATTATTTTATATACGAAATATTATTCTATTATTTGTAAACAATACTGGTGGCACAGTTTCCAAACTACATTAAATCCGTCTTAGGCGATACTAGTAACAACCAGAAATTAGGCTCTAGGTATATGTATATTTCTAACGTTTGGGACAGAAAAGTACTTGAGAGAAGAGTACCAAAATAGTGCTGACATATGTACTTAATACCGGTGAAAACACATTTATGATTTGAACAGCTAATCTGATGGAGACCGAAGTTGGCTATAAAGAATCTGTAATAAAAGAACGTAACCTCATCGAGTTTGGGCTCGTCCCATCACCACTATGAGTAGACAACTACTCAATACAGTACCCACAGTAAGCGATAAATTCTTGTATCAATCGTTTACTTGGATTTTTTTCTGGGTTTCCGGTTTGTGGTCCGCACGCACTCGGTAAACGGCTGGAATAACAACATAGGTCCGATTGTGCAATCGCTTGTGACCGATCGTGATCAGCGCGTTTTTAATGGTCTGCATTGCCGATGCAGGGCACAATGAGTGCAATGAAACTATCCTTTTTGCAATTATTTTCATAGAAAACTGTATGGGTAGCTGGTTCTAAAGTTAAATACAAGTAGCAACAAAAATGTGGGGTACTGACGGAGTATTAAGCTATATAGGTTTACAAGTATATGACGCTAGTTTATATTTTAATTCATATCGTCTGTGATTCCGCAATGATTCTAAGTGTCCATCTACGGCATGTACCAAACGGGAACCCGGAGCATTATAGGCACATGGGATAAAACGAGCAACATTTCTCCTGTCCCCAATAGCCGCCCACGCCGTAAGCAGTAGCCTGGACGGATGTCTATCAACCCTGTGACCGTGCGGCAAGTAGTAATGGTGGCGTTAGCGTACATTTCCGGAAGCCAGAAACGAATTTACGAAAGTACGAAATTTGATTTAATTTTTCTATATTTTGATGTGATCAGTGTTTTCTACATATATTATGATTGTATGGTATAGTTTTATGAGCAATACAGCTTGTCTTCATAAATATCTTAAAATTCTATTAACTAATATCGTTTTCATTAAATAAACATTTCAAGGGTGCCCACCCCAGCCAAATTATTGTATGTAAATGACTGGTGTTGTTAGAAGTTCACTATATAAAACGAAACTAGGACAATTAATGACCAATGAAATATAGCAAAAATATGCTGAAAAAAAGTGAGCGGGAAAGACAAAGCAAGCAGAATCGCTCGGAGGATGAAGACGTAGAATGCCTTTATTGTGGAGTTTACAATAAAGGAACTCTACCGGCCCGATTCGAAGAATGATTATAAGACACGTTTAAGATCTTGGAAAGATCTTTAAAATAATGATAGCTAAACGACATGTCATAAATGACGTTTTTTTCGATTTCGCTGTGATCCTAATAAGATCTGTCTACGTGTTCTAACATCAAAGTGACATTGGTTGCCCGAATCGAGCTGCTTCTGTCAATTAAACAACATACGAACCATATCTAAATGAGAACTTATCTAAACCTTCTTATCGTTATCGTATTTCACTCTTCGAATCGGGCCGTATATATCTCTCATGTAAAAGGTGGGATCACTGCTCATGTGCAGGTGACATCGCTAAATATCTCGAGAACGCTAACCCAGACTCATTGAAAGTATTATTTTTATATTTTATTTTTATAAACCATGGAAAATGCCCAATATGAAGAGGGGGCAAAATTTCAAAGTCTAGTAGGTCAAGTGAGGATCATTTGAAAGAGCTCATATTTTACATTTCAAAATATTTTTTTCTTTTTTTTGTCATAGTAAAAAAATGATTTATGGGGGAAAATGTGAAAAAAATACCATCCCCCACCCCTTATCTCCGAAATTTACCGAAGAAAAATGATGAAATTTTTATATAATATTAACATTACTATACATTTTACAGGAAAAATATTATCAGACCTCTAACTTGGTAACTTTTTTTAAATTAACAAAGTCATTTCCGAATTCAGTTTGCATTTTAACCAACTTTACGTGCGTTTATTACAATTGAAATTACATTAAAAACCCCTTTTTAGGATTCCGTATCCAAATGGCAAAAAACGGAACCCTTATAGAATCGTCATGTCCTTTTTTCCGAAACTATAAGAGCTATACTGTTCAAACTTGGTAAGTAGATGTATTCTATGAACCGCATTAAGATGTTTACACAAAAATATAAAAAAAAAACAATAAATTTTGGGGGTTCCCCATACTTAGAACTGAAACTCAAAAAATCTTTTTTCATCAAACCCATACGTGTGGGGTATCTATGGATAGGTCTTTAAAAATGATATTTAGGTTTCTAATATCCTTTTTTTCTAAACTGAATAGTTTGCGCGAGAGACACTTCCAAAGTGAAAAAAAGTATGTCCCCCCCCCCTCGTCCTGTAACTTCTAAAATAACAGAATGAAAAATCTAAAAAAAATATATGATATACATTAACATTACCATGCAAACTTCCACCGAAAATTGGTTTGAACCAGATCTAGTAAGTAGTTTTTTCAATACGTCATAAATGGTACGGAACCCTTCATGGGCGAGTCCGACTCGCACTTGGCCGCTTTTTTCAAATAAAAGATCATTTTTTGAAATCGATTCACATGATAGAGAATTATCCTCGAAAAACCAACATATGTGCATTACATCGCGCAAATTAGATGGCGCTGTACAAAACTATGCTTAGTATAGGTACTTCTGATCAAAAGTATTTCGCCTTTATAGTTAAGTAGGTACACGAGATAATTCAAAGTTTGAGATAATTCAAAAATTTGGAATCAGCTTTTTAGAAACAGGCATAAGAAACAATTTATAAACATGTCGGCGGCGGATCGAAACACACGCAGATAGTGAAATTCCTAGGCATATCGTAAAACGTGAAAATGTTTGTCTCGTTCCCTGAGTTCCATCGAAACATTACACAGGAACATTAAAACATACACATTACATTTTAAAATACATACTTCACATTTTTTTAAGGATCTGCCTGATCTTACTATCGGCCGCCGACGTACACAATAATAATAAAACAGGACTACACACGCCATCTACCGGTAATATCCGTCGTTGGTTAGCTGAGTGCGTTCGACATAAGACGACAGAGAGCTAACGGCAATGAATACATCAAATACAGCAATACATAGATAGATGGCGGTTTAGTTAAAACTATCTATATTTTTATACTAAATGAAATTGAAATGGACTGTGAAATTAATTTGTAATAGGAATATGTAAACGTAATGTTGTATAACATGAAAACCATGTGAAATTTATTACCTAACCTAAGTCACAAACCACTTCCTCTCGCGAGAGCGTATACCTATAAGTATAGGACTATTCTATGAAATGAAACCTATGTTACAGCGGTGGCGAACAAGCATACCACTCGCTTGATGGAAATTGTTTTTCGCAATGTTCTTAAAATCTGTAGGGTAAACTGCCCAACATTGACGAATTGTTAACAAAACGCCAAAACAATGGTACTGTCGGCAGTAGAGCAGGTTGGACTTGCCTGCTTAGTAACTTCTGCTGCTGAATTTACTATTATGTGTCAGCGTCTTTTTCACTATGTATAGTCTAGAAGTAGAAGCTACAAATTCGTTATTTGATAGCTCTTTTAATATTACCAAGAGAAACTTAATAAGGTATGACGAGATAGCAACATGCCTATGGGAAACGTTACCACAACGGGGTCACAACGTCCATTCGAGTTTTGTGCCCAGTGAGGCGTGGGCCCTGCTACCTAATCCACTCACTAAACTTATCTTTATTGCAAGATCTTTCCTAGTATAACTGGATATACAGATCCTTAGGAAACGTGCGTCAATGGAGGTCACTTTTATACTAGTTTGAGTGAGTTGATGTAATGAGAGTGATAGGAATTAGAGCGCCGAATGAAACCTAATACCTCTTACTTACGGAAGCCACCGTTAGTATAATCACCCCTACGTGCGGGCGACGACCGGATCTAGAGTATCTAGACTAGATTCATATTAGGTACCTTAACCTAACTACCAGACATAAAGCAACAAAAGTATATGAACAGTTTATAAATTTTCGTATCCGTGAAGCGTGCTAATGCCAATGGGCTAATACAAATCCTTTATAAGAGAATCTTGGCAAAAGACAAGTGTTTGCATAAGCACGCATTAGTATATATATTATATATCATTTTGGCAATTTGCATGTTAATTATCAATAACAGGTCAAGTCAGCAAAACTTTAGCACCCACCCCTACATACACAAATACGAGTATGTATGGAAAGCAAAGGTTAGGTACGAAGTCATACCAAACAAAATCCGTTCCCCAATATTGACATCTAATAGAGAAAAATCTAATTTATAATAAAACCAATACCTACATGTAAAAACGTTGGAAATCAAAATGGGAAACTCGTTAATTTGCTTTAGACGTTGATACCTATTGCAGAAAGCTTTATGACAAGTTAACCCGTTCAGTGTTGAGAATGGGGAATTAAGTGGATAAAGGTACATTTATCAAGCCGTGGACGGGATTTCACATTAAGAATTGATTCGGCAAACGATATCGGGTTTGACACTGGTTCACCTTAGTAAGTATCAAATTAATCAATCTACAATGGGTTAATCGTATCCCGTGAGTAGAAAGTGCATGATATAATAGAACTGCAAGGTTCGTATTTTTATATTTGTGATTATCCTTATACTGTACTTGCTCTGAATCCATCACTGTATTATCAGTTGATTCCAGACGTCAATTATAATTCGCTCATCGAGCTACGGTAAGAATAGGGATCGCATCAAATTCAAACGCCTATAAGTCTTCTTTGACTACACACGCGCGCGCCGTTTCAGAACTTTAGTACATTAATAGCATAATACGTGAATTAACTCAACAACCGTTTTATTCTTATTGTGTTAAAAATATAAAATGTCGTAATGCCTAAAGACGAAAAGTGAAAGTGCAAAGTTTAACTCAATAACAGACCACACATTGTTGGATCTCTCGGTACACGTTGCCAATGGCAAAAGAGTGTACTTAATGTATTAATAACATATAAATACAAAGTATACTTTAGTTTTAATTAAGAAAGGATGTGTTCCAAATATGGATCAACTGATGCTAACGAGACAATGGTGGAAAACGCGAAGGAGGCGGAAGTTGAAATTGATTTAAGGTTGGTAATTTACCGAGTCGCTTCATTCAGGACATCATCTAATTTGTGATCAACCTATTCTCTGCAATTTGACCAATTTTGTGAACTATTCTGACCAATTTCGTGCATGCAAACGTTTAGATCCCTCATAAACGCTATATAACTACAGGTTAAAAAATATTTGCTCTACCTACCTATGTAATAAAAACTTATAGGTATGTAGGTAAGTATAAACCTTTTTTTATTTATTAATCTTTTGTAAAACTGTATTGATTAAGGAATAAATATTGTATTACGTATGTTAATTGTGATTATATAACGTAACGTTCTGAGACATACCTACTTAATATTTTGGTAGTAACTACTACCTCATACTTTTTTATTATAAACAATACCTATAGTATAGATAGAGATACCATGTTTATCCCTCGCCGTAACTACACACCTACAAAGTATCCGTCGTTTACTGCACTATACGTCGAGTACGTTTGATTTATGAGTTAATGTTAATACGCAAAGCATTAGCAATTCGGCCATAAATCTTTGATTAGTTGACGTACTCGAAAATAAATTTCGATCTGAAAATCTGCATACACGCACCTCTTGCAATTCTATGTGTGCAAGCTATGTGCACAGACATCGCAATCTAATTGATATCGCATTTTACGTTTTTAAGCATACTTTGTACCTCTCGGAAGCTAACTTCAGTACGGACTGCGATAATACACTTTTTATGATTGTGTTTACTTTCAGCCGATCATCGAAAAGACGACAATGGTGGCGGGACCACCAGAACTTTGTCTTCGGCCTGGGGCACGTGCACAACGACCTCTGCGCTGCTATGTGGTTTTCCTACATGATGCTTTTCTTCCAAGCGGTACTAGAAATGAGATCCGCTGTCGCTGGATTTTTACTTATGACAGGTTAGATGTTCATTTATTCACACCAATGGAGCGGCAGCTGACGTCCACGAGGGTTCATAATACCTAGCCGTTAACCACTACACGAGTTTTCGGCCGGGAGGCGATTGGTCATGAAAATCTGTTCCTGGCTCGCGGTCTATTTTGACTGTTTTTACAACTGGGTTTGAACTAGGTGGTCAATTTCAAGTCAAACGATGGAGGGTCATTTTGATCGAATCACAAAGCACATGCAGTGTTGTGTTTTAAAAAGTTATGTATGTTTATCGTACCTATTACGTATCTTTTTAGGGTTCCGTAGCCAAATGGCAAAAAACGGAACCCTTATAGATTCGTCATGTCCGTCTGTCTGTCCGATTATGTCACAGCCACTTTTTTCCGAAACTATGAGAGCTATACTGTTCAAACTTAGTAAGTGGATGTATTCTATGAACCGCATTAAGATGTTCACACAAAAATAGAAAAAAAAAACAATAAATTTTGGGGGTTCCCCATACTTAGAACTGAAAGTCAAAAAATCTTTTTTCATCAAACCCATACGTGTGGGGTATCTATGGATAGGTCTTCAAAAATGATATTGAGGTTTTTAATATCATTTTTTTCTAAAATGAATAGTTTGCGCGAGAGACACTTCCAAAGTGGTAAAATGTGTGTCCCCCCCCCCCCCGTAACTTCTAAAATAACAGAATGAAAAATCAAAAAAATATATATGATATACATTACCGTGCAAACTTCCACCGAAAATTGGTTTGAACGAGATCTAGTAAGTAGTTTTTTTAATAAGTCATAAAATAAAAATATTTTTTTTTCATCAAATCCATACGTGTGGGGTATCTACGGATAGGTCTTCAAAAATGATATTGAGGTTTCTAATATCATTTTTTTCTAAAATGTATATGTAGTTTGCGCGAGAGACACTTCCAAAGTGGTAAACTGTGTGTCCAAAGTGGTAAAATGTTGAACAAGATCTAGTAAGTAGATTTTTTTTTAATACGTCATAAATGGGTACGGAACCCATCATGCGCGAGTCCGACTCGCACTTGGCCGCTTTTTTATGATTTCTTAAGAGGGATCTAGCTTTGCGATCCTAGCGAAATAACGGTACTTTTTCAATGAAATTCCATTTCCAACGGGAGGAAACGTTTTCCACTAACTAAATCTAAACAAATTACTTTGATTTTGATGTCGATCGTTTCAGCATAATATATTCTAGGTTTATAGGTTTCGTTTTAAAAAACATGTAGTGCAAGTATTGAAAAAAAAATTAAACCCTATAAACTAAGTTGTTAATTGTGTCAATAACATATTCAAAATTCATGGAGAATGGAAAATATTTAGAAGTGGAAAAACGTTTTCTCTTTTTGTATGGACGATAACGTGGTATACTTACTTTCCTCTTAAAGCGCCTTGTAGGAGTGACATAATTACATTATTTGTAATATTATTTTTTATAACTAATAGGTTTATAGCATAGTACAGAGTGGGGAAGTAGGTTATCTTCAAACAAAAGCCCCGACTGGCGTACTGAGAAACGGGTTGGGATTTTGTTTGAGAGTGCGTGTAACGACGCGATAGATACTATGGCGCACAGATACATACAAGCCGCGCGCGGTGCGTTTGTATCTTTGTATGAAGATAACCTACTTCCCCACTCTTTGTAGGTACTACGAGTATGTTTATAGGGTTCCGTAGTTAAAGGGGCAAACATTTGGCGACGACGATTTCGACGAGTATATTCCGTCAGGTGACAAGCAATTCTCATTAATTACCACCACAAGTTCATAGCCATTATTAACCATATTACTACTAAAATAAGATTGACTTTTGGTTAATTATTTTTTAGTAATTAAAAACCTGACGGTATGCAATACCTAAAGATAAATGTGAATGCATATTGTTTTTATTTCCAGGACAAATTGTTGACGCAATAGCTACTCCAGTGGTAGGCATTCTGGCAGATAGATATGGCACTAAGAAGTCCTGGCACTTAACAGGTATACATATATATCCGGTATTTATAAAATAAACGAATACCGTTATTATGAAAGGATGTAAATAATTGCATCTTACCTATAGACTACCTTAAATTCTAATGGCCGTTATTCATTAACGCCTGTCAAGTCTAACAAGCCCTTGATAATTGTTTGTCCTTATCTGTCATTTTGACATTTGTGTTGTTAGAAAGGGACAAAATTTAACAAAGGTTTGCTAAGTTGTATAAATAAGGGGTAATAATATGGCATCCATTAAGGTCGGTGTCCATCCTATCTATCCTGATAATAACCGCTTCGGAGAACAAATACAAGGGACCCCTTGTTTCATTTGTAACAGTCGTGACTATAATTTATTGAAGTCCTGCCAAACTAATCAGCAGATCTGGGTGCCTAGCCACGATACGCTAATGTCTCTTTGTTGCACTAATATTAACCTGCGGAAGAGTGATATAGAGAGATTGCCGTTTCGATCGCTATGGCGCAAACTATTGGTATCTTGTCTAGACCCTCAGAGAGTAGCTACCGCGAAAATCGAAAAACGAAATTTTGATCTACGATTTTATTGGTACTCCATCTGAACATTCTGAACTCTAGCAAAAATAACATTTTTTTCATACACCGACGATTATTGGAAAATGCCAAATAAATAAAAGATACTGCATCAAAGTGGCTTGAAATTTAAGTAGGTATAAGCTGATGCTTACAAAGTAGGTATGCCAATTAAATTGACAGGTGAAAATGCAAGAATACCTACCAATGCTATCGTTTTTTTTTTACAGCGTAACATTGTTCCAAAGATTGACGAGATTTGTGTCTATGTTTTCAGGGAGCATTATGGTAACATGCACATTCCCCATGCTATTCATCCGCTGCTGGGGTTGCTGGATCGGGGCGGACGTCGACTACCTCGCATGGTGGATGCCACTCTACTACACCGTGCTCATCACCTTCTTCCAAATCGGTTGGGCCATAGTCCAGATATCGCATCTGGCAATGATACCGAGCATTTCCGACAGCCTGCAAGTTCGTTCGGAACTTACTTCCATAAGGTAACTTCACATTTTCCATGCCATCCGACGTTGTAGGAGTTGCTAGATCGAAGCTATGCGGATGTCACTAACACAAGGTAGGTATCAGAACATTTCCGGTTCTGTTCATATGCTGAGGGTGTTGGTGTTGCTCGAATCGACGCGGAAGTCGGCTGTCTCACATGGCGTTGTAGATGCCTGCCTATTACTTCTTCTTGGCTTCGGTTACTTGGGCCAATTGTTCAAGTGTCCAGATATATTATCCCATCTGGCGATAAAACTGAGCATCTTCGACCCTACTAAATCGGCCCTGGGGGCCTACCACGAAACCCGAAATTCGCCAATTGCGGGGCTCTTTATCTTTTACTCCAATGAAGACGTAATTAGAGTGACAAAGAAAGATGCCCGCAATTTGTGAACTTCGATTTTCGCGGTTATACTCGTAGCCCTGATACGGACTACCTCGCACTATGAGCTAAATACGCTGTATTCTGTGATGTATGACTGAATATCACTAAATAGCACCATTTAGTCAAATAAAAATGTAATTTGTTCATTGTTTAAGATATATGGCTTCAGTGACGTCAAGCATAACAGTCTACCTCATTACCTGGGTAGTATTACGAGCAACCAACTACAGCACATTCATTGGACCAACAGACGATTATAAATTACGCGTAAGTTGTACCTATTTATTGATAATGATAACCGATGATGAGGCTTTCGCGTGTAGAGCCCTACGATCGGTATTGGAAATGGTCAAGTAACTACAGCGCGGCAAGGACGGACATCCTGAGCATCGCCGTAATGGCGGCGTCGTAGTGGAGTTTTACCAAGTTATGTCTGTTTTTTATTAACTTAATTGTACTAAATCCTTTATTTGATGAAGATTGGTATACACCAACACTATTAATTAATTAATGTTACACTAATACTAGTGTAACATTAATAGTGAACATTACAAAAATTAATGAAAAGTTGAAAAGTACTAAGTACTTTTTCATAGCATCGGTAGTCAATTTAATGAAGCTACAAAGTTACAATCTCAAAAGCTTAAACGGGGAACGGTCGTGATACTCGTTATAGTCCGTCGTGATAGATCAAGTGCCTGTTTCACCCTCTGAACATATAACTCAATATTATTTTAAAATTGTTATTATTTTTATACATAATTATTACTTATCCACCTTTTAGATTAGAATGTACTAAAACTTACCTAAGTGTTACCCAGGCGAATCCAGCGCAGAACGACAATCAATAAACTTAATTCGAAAACCGGCATCTGGACAATCAGAAAGTAAAACCAATTAGAAGTTGCCAATTATTATTATTTCTTTAATTAATATACATTTTCAGGACGTCGCGATGATAATAACGGGTATAGGCGTAACAGCATTCACGTTGTTTCACATCCTGTTCAATCTAAGACCAACGAAGCCATCCAAGAGCAATGGCCATACCATAACCAACGGTTCCTCAGCGTTGCTGACGAAGGAAGAACACGACACCGAGCAACAGAGTGGTCCGATTGATACTAAATCTAAAATTTATCATTTTCTACGGATGCCCCTGTTGTATCAGACAAGTTTATTGTGAGTTGACATTTATAAATTATTTTTTCTCCCCTCATCTTCTTTATCCCTCTCGGTCACGTATGTGTTTTGCCTATTGGGATATGTCTGGACACAACGAAGGACCACGTAGCAGAAATTGGCACGCAAAGCAGCTCACGCTTAGACTTTTCCTCCCGTTTATTACCGGACATGCATTTCTTCACAGACCGACCTGATTGGATATTGAGAAAATAACGAAGCAGACAGTCGCACGAGGCGAAATGGGGTAGCTTATTCGAAGAATTTAATAGTTATCCAAAAAGACCGAAACTTTCTAGAGCTAATATTTATTTAATATTACAGGTTGCATGTAGAAATTCAATGCCACCGCGAACTACGTAGACGATAACACGTATTTTTCAATTTGTCTTCCGCCTGTCGGGTATCTGAGAGTGAAAGTGTTAATAATATAACTTTTATTTCAGATATGTTTTCTCCCGACTCTACTGGGCACTTACATTGGTATATGTGCCCCTATTTCTGGAAGAGAGACTCTCAGTCAATCCCAGTGCAGGGTCCGAGCTGGTGGCTAGTGTGCCTTTGGTGCTGTATATATCGTCTTTTTTCTCATCTCTCCTACTTAAAAGTAAAATTACCAGTTGCGGTAACCAGGTAAATCACATGAACAAACTAATCTAAATCTTATGCAGCACGTCAATATGAAAACATTAGCTATTAAAGATTCGGTAGGCGCTATAACTCGAGAATGCCATTCTTAGAATTAACAATTTTCAATATCATTATTACGAGTAACATTGTTACAGACCCTCTTCTCACCTTTTTTCATGCAACGGATTTTTTGTTTATACCTTTGAATGTATTAATGGTTACATGTATTTACCTACATATTACATAATATAGCCCCTATAGGTACTATAAGAATAAGATATATATGATAAGATTGATAAGGTCCTATTTTGTCCAGGTGGCGTATTTATTAGGAAGTTTTTTAAGTTTCATCAGCTGCCTGTGGATCGCACTCGGAGTCGACCCGCACGCCAACATAGTGCAAATTTATCTAGTAGCAGCTTTAATGGGTGCGTATTACCTTCATATCCAAAATACCTACTTTGACTCTCACTTCATTTTAAATTATAATTTTGTTGGTATAATTTTTTATATAATTTCAACGACTACTAATCAGGTAATAAGATAGAGCCCGCTGAACGACTGATATAAAAACTCCAAAATCACTTTGTTTGGTTCCCCTCCATTATTATTTTTATTACGTTTCTATTATGTGTTGTAATAGCGGCAATTCAAATTAAAAACAACAATGTAATAAAACTAATAACACTTGAAATTAAATTAAATTTCAACGGTTATTATAACAGTTCTTGAGATATAGAGTTCGCTGACAGACGGGCGGATTCATATTATCACCCTTCGGATATAACAGACCGCAAAATCAGTCCAAATAAACCAAATATTTCTCCTGCCTCGCAAGAAGAATTTGGGAGTTCAGAATGTCACTACATATTTTGAATTTTACCCTCCCTTTTTTTCAGGCGCTGGTAGCTCAATAACACTAGTTTCCAGCCTATGCGTTACCGCTGACCTAATAGGTCCTCACTCCCACCAGGGTGCTGCTATATACTCCATCGTCACCTTTGCTGACAAGCTGGTGACCGGTATAGCTGTCGTTGCTATTGAAAATTAGTAAGTAGAGCTAGAGAAACAAGTAAAAACACTTCATCTTAATTAAAATACGTCGCTTCTACAAACCGGCCCGAGAAAAGGAACCGGAGGACTGGCTGCGGCCTTCAGAGCAAAAAGATCTAATCTAATGAGTAAGTGAATAAATACAGAATAAGAAAGACATTATTGAAACATAAAATTATGATAGATGGCGTTACTGATTTAAGGGTTTGGAGATTACAATGATACAGGTATATTCGTAACTTCATACCATCTAACTCTAGCAGTTCTACTTTCCTGGAATTCCAATCAATTGATTGAAAGCAAATTGTGTAGATTGTGTAGGGTACTATGTTTAACAGGGTAATTCCTACTAGTTACCACCAACTTGTTACCAGTGGTAACTATTGGGATGTTTTTTTTCCCACCTTTTACCACTGGTAACTACTGGGAAAAAAAATCCCACTACTTACCACCAACTCGGTTTGGTAGTAACTACTGGGATTTTTTTTCCCAGTAGTTACCACCAAAATTTGGTTAACGCTCAATACTAATATAAACAGTATAAATGTAGAGTGCTTTAATGGTTTACTCGTCCAAGGCTTTAATCAATAATTAATTAAAAATCGAATTAATTATTAGTTAATTAGTTTTTAGTTTAATTATAAGTCGATTTCCGTTTCAGCTAACTGCCTTAAAAGTGATCGAAAATAGTAAAAATAAGAAAATAGAAAAGTCTTTGACTGATTTGTTTGTTCGGTCGTATAATTGTGACGTTAGTTATTAAAAGGGACTGTATTGTCGATGGCGCTTACGCCATTTTCAACGATGCTCCTATATAAATACAACGCTGCGCTACGCAGTGCGGCGTAAGCGCATTCGACAAAAGATCCAGGGCTATAACCGCGAAAATCGAAGTTCGTCAATTGCGGGCATTTTTCTCTGTCACCCTAACTACGTCTTAGTGAGAGTAAAAGAGAAAGATCCCCGCAATATGCGAATTTCGTTTTTCGCGGTAGGCCCCCAGGCCACGTAGCCAACGTTACAATCGTTCACGCTCCGTAGCGTATCGTAGCTATCTCTCTCTATCACTCTTCTATATTAGCGCGACTGTGACAGTTGCGTTTTGTTCGCCACGGAGCGTGAACGATATACACGTTGGCTACGCGGCCAGGTTTCATAGATAACGTCACAATTAATTCAATTTACAATTAATAAGATAAATTTCATTCAAACGTTAATTTCTCTTTAACTATATATTTTCGATCCCTTTTAAGGCAGTTTACTGAAACACTAATCAACCTATAATTATTTACTAAAGCACTCTATATTTATACTATACTATTTCTCCAGTGTTTATTAATATTGAACTCTTAACAACATTTTGGTGGTAACTACTGGGAAAAAAAATCCCACTAGTTACCATCAACTCGGTGTGGTGTGGTAACTACTGGGTTTTTTTTTTCAGTAGCTACCAGTGGTAAAGGTGGGAAAAAATTCCCAATAGTTACCACTGGTAACAACTTGGTGGTAACTAATAGGAATAACCCTGTTTAACATTGTTAAAGCATTCAGTTCTGGTACGAGCTGACGCGCGAAAAGCAATCAGAAAGTCCCTTTAGCGGGTCGCTGGCAGTGAATGTGTTAACAGGGAATACTGCCCCTTCTCAGATTTGAGAATTTTAGGTAAATATCTCCGTTGCGCTGACGGGGGCGATTATTAAAATGTATGCGATAAGGACAACTGCAGCACAGGCGAAAAATCAAGTGTAAAAATCCCAGAAATCGAGGTTTCGTTCTCGAGATTTTCCTCCTCCAAAACTTAACCAATCGTAACCAAATTTTGGGAACGAAATGAGAAAGAAATTATCTGTGTCGGATTTTGATTTTTGCATTTATTGTTTCGGATTTTGTACGCTAGGCATACGGCGGACGGACTAGGTAGGTACGGCGCATTTATTTGGCCGATTTTAGGGCTTTTTAAAGTAAACTAGTACATATAAAGAATATCAATGAAAACAAAACTTACAGACAAGACACAGATACTGGTTTTTATTATTGAATTCATATATAAAAATATTTATCTAGGGCCAAAATCCAGAGAGGAAAATGTCGAGAACGTTTGTATGGAAAAATGACCACTAATGTTTCCCCTCAATGTAACACCATCTACCTGATCTACCTATAAATTGTTATAGGAATGTAGAAATTTGTATAGACTACCAATCCTTGTCTCTGTAAATGCCTACCTACAGTACCTAGCCAATATTTCCAAAAACCTACAAAAAAAATTCTTTGTCTTATGACCTTCACTTTTGACTTCGGTAGGTAGTTACGTATATGCTTCATGCAAATATGTACATAATTACTCAAATATATCCATAAATATGTCAAAGTCTAGTCAAAGGTCCCACTTTGTCGCTTACCATAAGGACAAGATTTACTTGTGTCTTTATACGAATAACATTTCAAAGCATCCTTATGGCAAGATATGGCGACCACTGGACTTTTTGCTTGGAAACAACACAAATACTGAATATTTCTGATCTATCTACGCTACAGTTCAATCATAATTTAATATTAATTTGTTTTCCAGTAAATGCAGTCATGCAGCAGACTGCCCGGAATACTACAGGGGAGTGCTAACCTATGCCTGTGGAGGCAGCGCTGTCTTGGGTTCCTTTTCATTAATCTTCACCCGATTAACAACCAGGACGAAAGCTCCAACCTAAACCTATGGGTATTATATAGTATGCATAGTTATACAACACAGTATTGTAGAAATTAAATAAAAAAAATCTTAAGCTGCTAAATTACTTATTATCTTTAAAAATACTTTTCTGTACCTTTAAAGAATGAGCAAAAAGGTGGACTTGATGCCATAAGGCATTCTCTACCAATCAACTGCTACACTACAGTATTATGTAAAATATAAAGAATCCCTCCTGCTCATACCTACGTCTATCTAGTAATCATTGTCTTGCTTGCACTCCTGCAAGAGCAGGAGGTAATTCTCCCTATATTATCTTCTCGCTCTAGCAAATAGTACCAGGAGTACCTACAAGGTTTTACAACTTGTACTATAGAGAAATAAGTAAAGAAAAGTGTTCACTCCATATCTAGATACATAAATACCCATTTAACAAACTAATTATAATATAATAAGTTTAACCATATCTGCCATACAACGTATTATTATTAAGTACGGAAATCCATGTATATTTTTAGTATTGTGTTTGATGACCAGTCTGACCTAGTGGGTAGTGACCCTGCCTATGAAACCGCTGGTCGTGGGCTCGTGGGTTTGTATCCCGGTAAGGGCATTTATTTTGTGATGAGCACAGATATTTGTTCCCGAGTCATGGCTATTTTCTAAGTATTTATATATTATTTATATCATTGTCTGGGCACCCAATTTGTGTAAGAATGTCCAATATTTATTTATTATTTATGTATGGAGTGAGCACTCTAAGCTTACTTATTTCTCTATTTTTTAAACATTGTGAATATTGGAAAATGGATGCCATAGTACTGGCAGACAACTTACACAGTTTGTCACAACCAATGTGCCAATAGCTGTAGAGTCAGACCAAGATAAGTTGGCAGCGATTTTGATAGCCCAGCCTGTAAGTGTTAAGTAAACGTCATAATTTCATAGAAGTTTGATGTTTAAATTAACACTTGCACTGTCTGTCGGGGCCATAGTAATAGGATAGCGCTTGACATGTCCCTGGTCAGGGCTGTATAAATTGCTGCCAACTTATCGTGCTCTGACTCTTAATACCTGAAAAGAAGAAAATAAGTTTTCACATTACTTTCAATCTGCAGATAAAGCATAAAATACATACACTTAAGAGATTTACCAAGTGTCTTACCAGTTGGACTTGGTCTGTGTAATGTTTAGAGTTTAAAGTGTTTAAACTTTAGATGAAATCAATAACACTTGTTTGCTCGTTTCTCAAGTTCTCAAAGCTGCAGCTGTGTTTTTCAAACAAATGTCATCGGTAACAGATGCCATCTTCATAATACAATTTATACCCTACAAACGCAAAATCTCTCAAAATAGTACTGAGTTGACATCTGTCACCATACCCATGCTGTTCGAAAAATACACAAAGTGTTTGATAACAGATAATACAAAAAAAAAATCGCTTCAATACCTTGGATGGAATACACACATGCGGGTACTTATACATACATATATGTCTAATCAGATGTACTTATATAATTTGAAGAAATGTTGCTTTCGAACGCGATTATAATTTAACCATACCTAATCGACATACGAAAGCAAAGCGAACAAAAGTAAATCAAGTTATATAACTTAATATTGTAAGTTACTACTCGAAAGAGTAAAGTATATAGGCGAGTTACTCTATGGATCAAACGTCTGTTAAACAAACGTCAAATGTATGGAGTGTGGAATTAAAAGGAGGAAAATCTCTATGTATGAAAAGGGTTCATCAAAAAACATTAAATAGGCGACTCCACAATACTCTGAAATAAAATGTCATAGACCTAGTATTTATATAGACGTGCTATACGCGTGCGCCCGTGAGGGACAGAACAGACCTTTTAACATTCCTGACAACAACCTTAAACAACCTACGTAATTTGGTCGGGTTATTTGTTGCTCATCCCCCCATTTCATCTCTATATTATTATACCACCATGGTTCATGAAATCTATAAGCCTACCTATCGCCACCGGAGATATTAGGAACTATTATTTAAATCTGAAAGCTGGGCTAGGACCGCAAAAATCGAAGTTCGTCAATTGCCAGAATTTTGCTCTGCCACTCTAATTGCGTCTTAGTGAGGCTAAAAGAGAAGGATCCCCACAATTTGCGAATTTCGGTTTTCGCGGTAGACCCCCCGGTCACTTTTGCAATAGTTCTGCCAGATTTTCCTCCTTTAATTCCATACTCCATAATCAAACGGTCGTAATCGACATTAGTCTGAAGGGCTCCACACACATCAGATTACACTAGATTAGAGTGATTGAGGCACAATAACCAAGTTTCGATTTTTTATGGCAGTCGGCCATCTGAGAACAAACCGTATGGGATTTTTAATACGTTATTAACCAAGTAGGTGCAACTAATCGATTAAATGCCTCTATCTTAAGCACTTATTTTAGTGTCTATAGACAGCCGCACCGGACCGTGACCTTGATGCGGTCCGACATAAGTCCGATCGTGTGTAGGGTCGTCTACCGTACATATCCGCACGGGTGGTCCGATTGGCATCTATAAGTGCGAAAATCGAAGTTCGTCAATAGGGTTGTTTCCATCTACAAATCTTAGGGCAGAATTGTATCCCAATAAATTCTTTTGGATTATAAGAACATGTTAAACTACTTTTAGGGGACCTGTAATGACCATATTTTTGTAAATATTTAATTTAAAATATCTTTTGGCACACGTCACGTGACCAAACTCGAAACGCCATTGAAGATTCTGATGACGTCACAACTCTCGGATTGACACTGTTGACAGTTAGGCGATAGACAACAAATGACAAATGTCAGTTGACAGTTCGTATCTTCTACGTGTGTATGTAGTTATGTGTCAAACCGTAAACTGTGACGTCACACAATTTTCAAAGAGCGTTTTGGGCGCGAAAGCATCTGTCAAAATATATTTTGTTAATTTAACATATTAAAAGCCGTTTTTAGTATAAAAGTTAAATTTTAGGGCAACTTTTAGTTAATATAGAACGTAATACAAGCGTTTCAAAAAATTGGAAACAATCCTGAAAACCAAAGTTCGTCAATTGCGGGCATTTTTCTTTGTCACTCTAATTTGGTCTTAGTGAGAGTAAAAGAGAAAGATCCCGCAATTTGCGAATTTCGGTTTTCGCGGTAGGCCCCCAGATATCAGATTCGATTTCAGGGCCCGAGAAAAAATATTTTTCCGTTTCACTAATTCTCAGCAAATCGTTTACAATATTTGAAATGTAAGAAAATGTTTCATATGCAAAAATATCAAAACCTCTTTAGCAATTAAGTAGAGACAAAGTATTTTTACATTTCAAATATTGTTAACAATGTGCTGATATTCCGTGAAACGAGAACGTTTATCAGGCCCGAAATTGGGACTGATTTCGGGCCCGAAATCGGGAATGGTGGATATAATCGGCGCTTGAAGTGCCAATTACATCCACACTTTATCAGGCCTGCGCTATAACCGCGAAAGTCGAAGTTCGTCAATTGCGGGCTTTTTTCTCTGTCACTATTTACGTCTTAGTGAGAGTAAGAGTGCCAATTACATCCATACTTTATCAGGCCTGATATCAGATCCGATTTCAGGCACGAGAAAGAATATTTTTCCGTTTCACCAAATATCAGCAATACCTTCGTTTACAATATTTGAAATGTAAAAAAAATGGTTCATATGCAAAAATACCAAATATTGAACATTTTAGGCTATTAGAGATAATGTATTTTTTACATTTCAAATATTGTTAAAGATGTGCTGATATTCCGTGAAACGAAAACGATTATCTGGCCCGAAATCGGGACTGATTTCGAGCTCGAAATTGGAAAGTCTGGATGTAATTGGCGCTTAAATTGTGCTAATTGTCAAAATATTCAAGCATTTTAAGCAGCGGAAGTGGCGTATGTGACAAAGTATGGTCACACTGAATTTTTTTTTTAACATTTTCCAGCCAGGCAGGCGGACAGATGGCAATATGGCTGTAGCTTTCAAGTTTCGCTGGTAGTGTGCGGTGCTCACATCGTTTCTAGTGTGGTCGAAGCAAATCCGACGACTCAAAGTTTCTCTTTTAATTTTTTAGCTGTCGTTGCTCATGTTTACATTGTTTTAACAAAATTTGTGTACATAAATTTCTGGTTTTTCAACTCCTTCGTCATCAGATTCATGCGACGACAAAATGGCGTCGCTTGACAAGATTCTACTGCAAATTTATTTTTCACATTTTATTGGTTTAACATAGAAAAATGTTTAAAAACATAATTTCAAGATATTATTTGTGCTTTTTCTCAATGAAATCTCTAATTGAAATTTATTTCATTTATCAATTTTCTTAGTAATAGTGAAATCAACTTATTTTCTTCAAAATGCACCTGGTAAGTGTTATTGAGGCTTATTTCATCAATATTTAGTGTATTTCATTGCTTTATTTAACAATTTATGTTTTCATCATTGGTGGAAACTTCTAGAAGTCTTGGGTGTGGCTCTGATTGAGGGTGAATTTTTGAGACGTAATTTCAGTTTTAAGGGTTTTTGTGATTGTTTACAACAGTATTCCCGGTTTTTATGTATGAAAATGTTGTTACACAGTTAAATAATTACCTTTCTTTCGTTCTTTGTTACGTAACCTTTCCATACAGAGAAATAAAAATGGAATTGGATGAGGGTCCCTTTTTGCAATTTGCTTTTGAAAATTGGTCTTGCTATTGTGTGCCCATGTAAATAAAGATCAATTGAGGTTATGTTTCAATAGTTAGCTCTATTCAAGTCTTTTTAATATACTTAAAATAGCCCAGTTTCTGTGGAGCACTTGGAAACTATATTAGTTAAAATGAGCCATCTAAATACTGAAATTTATTTACTTTTTGTTAAAAACATACATAATTTGAGGTTATACTCTCATTCATTATGTTTATTTTTTGTTATCCTGTGTGGTTTTTTGTGTTTTGTGCTTGCTATTTATATTTTTGTGCATTTATTGGAACAGAAGAGATAATACACTTCTTGGGACCAAAATCCATTTTCAGAACAGCGGACACTGTTCGGTGACCAATCTAGTATTGCATCTACCCTGATCTTTAGTGAATTCATTTGTATATCTCTGAAATTTTAATTGTATTAAATAATAAGCTGCAAAAGTAGCTTATTCCTCACTTAGGTTGTCAAATTTTTGTTATGCACCATCAAAATTATGCATAATAAATTTGCTATAAATTGTGTATGTTTTAAAAACTGTGTCGATGTTCAGTCATATTTCTATTAATCTTAATTAAGATATTAAGACAAATTTAGTTGGTACAATTATATGTATACTTTTAGAACGGCTCAATGAAAGAATCTGGAAGTGATTCGGCAAGTGAGAAAGGTGACAAATCTGAATCAAGTGGATCTGGTTCAGGAAGTGAGAGGTATGGTAATATTTAATAATCTGGTTTTGATATATTTTTTTTAAAGTGGCATTATAGTATTTGTAATTTTTTCAACAGTGATAGTGGGTCCAGTTCATCAGGGTCTGGATCAGAAGCAAAGTCCGGGTCTGAAAAATCATCAGCGCATGATGGACATCATAGTGATTACTCCAAATCATCACCTAAAAATAGTAATGCAAATTCTACAAAATCTGATCATCACACAGATAAAGACTCTTCTGATGATTTTCATTCAAAATCTAAAACAACAAATAATCATGGGAAAGTGAATTCGGAATTCTGGGAAGATAATCCAGACATTTATGGCATCAGAAGATCAGGTAGATCAAGGAAGAAGCCTGATCGACTTAAAGTAGCAGATAGTGATTCCAGTGATAAAGGGCGAAGTCAGAATAGGAAGAGCAGAAAAAGAAGGTACCTACTCTATATATAATGTATGCTATTTTAATTGTGATGTTGAACTTACTTGCATATAAACTGCTAATATTTGATTTTGTAGTGACTCATGGAATTCAGATTCTTCAGATAGTGATAGTGACATGAAAGGTTCCCCTCCCCCACCTTCTAAACGACCTGGCCAAAGAAGTGTACCTCTCAGAAAAAAGAAGCCAGCTAGAAGAAGAAGACTGTCCAGTGAAGATGAAGAAAGTACTGAAGGCTCTGATGAAGAATCACAAAGGTATTTTTTTTTCCTAGTGGTCATTTTGTTTGTGTTTTAAATAGGTCCTATGTGTTTGAGCTGGGACATGTGCTGTTGTATTAAAATGTAAGATACACTAAGTTTAGTTTGAAGTTTTGAGTATTCTGACAATTGATATTCTTATTTGGGAACAGTCGTGCAGCAACACGTCGAGCTGCAGCCGCCGTTAGTTATAAGGAAGCTAGTGATGAACAAACTGATTCATCAGATCTTTTGGATCCAGTAGAAGGTGGTGAAGGCGAAGCTGAAGCAGAACCTGAAGTTGAAGACCACAGTGAAACTATTGAAAGGGTCTTAGGTCACCGAAGAGGAAAAAAAGGAGGTAAGATGTGCTTCAATAACAATGGTTCCGTATCTTTATTTATATATTGGTGAGTTGTAATGTGCATTTAGGTGCAGATATCCATGTAAAATTTTAGCTAATGTCTTCTTATCATTGTGCAGTCACTGGGAATGTGACTACAATATACTACATAGAAGAAAATGGAGATCCTAATGAAGGGTGTGACCCTACTGATGAAGAATCAACGGAACCACAGTACCTGATCAAATGGAAGGGCTGGTCTCATATACATAACACATGGGAATCAGAAAAATCATTAGCTGAACAAAAAGTTAAAGGCCTTAAGAAATTAGAAAACTATATTAAGAAAGAATCAGAATTGTCTTGGTGGAGGAAACAAGCCGGTCCTGAAGATATTGATTATTTTGAATGCCAAGCTGAATTACAACAAGAATTAGTTAAGACTTACAACAATGTTGAACGAATTATAGGTAATTATTTATAATTGTTACACAAAGCTAATAGCCACTCCACTTATCTGACGAATAAAGTCATCATTGGTGTTTCACAATCTTCAAATAAGCTTAACTGGTAGATAAAGTGCTAATTTTTGCAGGAAGTTTTATCTGGCAGTTAATTTATTTGTTAATTAGCTATCTAACACTTTACTTGGACATTGTAAAACAGGTCCTTAGTATGTTTAACCACTGGTTTTGTAGACACAATTTCATAAATATTTCAAGTCGTAAGACACCTACATACATTTAACAATATTACAGTAACTCTTATAATGCAATGAAATGAAAAAGTCAGTTACCTTATTTGATTCTTATTAAATTGAATATGTTGTTTGTAGCTGAGCAAACTAGAGAAATAGAAGGTGGTGGGACTGCTCATGAATATTTTTGTAAATGGGAATCTCTCCCTTATGCTGACGCAACTTGGGAGGATTCTGCCCTGATTGAGAGAAAGTGGCCTGTTAAAGTGGAACAATTTAAGGCTAGAGAAGGAGCTAACACTACTCCCTCAAGACATTGCCCTGTTCTAAGAAGAAGGCCTAAGTTTCATCAAGTCAAATCACAACCAGAGTATTTAGGCTCTGATCAGGTATATGATATGTTTATTATATGTTTCTTTTCTTACTGTAAATTGATACGCTTGTCTATATCAGTAATGTGTATTGTATTTTACAGACATACTGTTTAAGAGATTATCAAATGGACGGATTAAACTGGTTAATACATTCCTGGTGTAAAGAGAACTCTGTCATTTTAGCTGATGAGATGGGCTTAGGAAAAACTATTCAGGTAATAATAATTTCTACAGAGCAATTTTCATTCGTAAGTATAATAATATTTAAAACTTAAGTTGCATTTTTATCTTTCAGACAATATCATTTTTATATTACCTGTTTAAATCTCAACAACTGTATGGACCATTCCTGTGTGTTGTACCTCTAAGTACTATGACGGCATGGCAGAGAGAGTTTCAACAGTGGGCGCCTGATATCAATGTCGTTGTTTACATTGGTGACGTCATCAGCAGAGACATTGTAAGAATCCATAAAATGCATCTCTTTATTTACTATTTATTTTATTATGAATGACTTCAAAAATAGTAATTTAAATTTATTTAAGGTATTATTGTTTGTAGATCAGGCAGTTTGAATGGAGCTTTCATCCTTCGAAGAGATTAAAATTCAATGCCATCCTTACCACCTATGAAATATTGCTAAAAGATAGGCAATTCTTAAGACAATTTAGTTGGGCATGCTTATTAGTAGATGAGGCTCACAGATTAAAAAATGATGATTCTTTGTTGTACAAAGCATTAAAAGAATTTGACACGAATCACAGGCTACTAGTCACGGGTACTCCATTACAAAATTCGCTTAAGGAGCTGTGGGCTCTTTTACACTTCATAATGCCTTACAAGTAAGTGGATCAAAATTTTCTTTGTCTGAATTTGAAAACCAATACATGTGAGGATAATCCTAAAATTATTTCTTGTATATTTAGGTTTGAATCATGGGAAGACTTTGAAAAAGACCATGAAGATGCTGCCACAAAGGGGTATGAAAAACTTCATAAGCAGTTGGAACCCTTTATTCTCAGAAGGCAAAAGAAAGATGTAGAGAAATCTTTGCCTGCAAAAGTGGAGCAAATATTGAGGGTTGAAATGACCTCAATACAAAAACAGTACTACAAATGGATTCTAACGAAGAATTACAGTGCTTTGCGCAAAGGTGTGAAGGGTTCTATAAACACGTTCATCAATATCGTGATAGAACTTAAAAAATGCTGCAATCATGCTCTTTTGACGAAACCTGAAGATTTTGAATCAAGAGCATCTCTTGCTACAACAGATGCCGTAGAGGTAAAATATGTTTAAGCCGTATTCAAGCAAATACAGGCACGTTTTTCAAGTAAAAGTTAATATATATTAATTTTTATTTCAGAAATTGCTGAGAGGATCAGGAAAACTTCTTCTTTTGGACAAACTGCTGTGCAGATTAAAAGAGACTGGACATAGGGTGTTAATATTCTCACAAATGGTGCGAATGTTAGACATCTTGGCCGAATATTTACAAAGAAGACATTTCCCCTTTCAACGTCTAGATGGCAGCATTAAAGGAGAAATTAGAAAGCAAGCTCTTGATCATTTTAATGCAGAGGGTTCAAACGATTTCTGTTTCCTCCTTTCTACAAGAGCTGGAGGGTTAGGTATTAATTTGGCTACGGCTGATACTGTGATAATTTTTGATTCTGATTGGAATCCACAAAACGACTTGCAAGCTCAAGCTCGCGCACATCGAATTGGTCAAAAGAATCAGGTAATTCTTGTAACACATGTTACATAAAACAGGCAATACATGGGTTATACTGAAGGTTCGTATAATGACCCATTTAGAGATGGCGCAGTGAAAGAAAGGTTTATTGTTTGAAAATGTAACTTAAAAAAAATTGAGGTACAACTTATTTGGATGGAATACGTATTTTAGGAATGCTGGCAGTTTTAAAATTGAATGTCGAGCGTTTTTATAATTTTAAACGAAGAAAATTTGCGTAATAGTTTTTTATAAGACTTTCAAGTGCTCTCGGTCGACAATAAGTTTATGCCAGTATACTATAACAATGCCCAGTTATCGTGCGACTGTAGATACTCTACAAAATCACTGAGGGCCCAAAATAGCATTCAAAAAGTGCCTTAGGAATAATGGGCCGTGTACTTTTGAGTATGATCCAATCGTAAAGAAAATTTTCTCAAACTTGTATTGAAATGTTAACATGACTTCAAATTAGGTCCGGAAATACTACATATCAGTGATGAGTGAAGATGACATGTAAAGGAATTTCATACAGCCTTACACACCTAGGCCTGTAGGGCAACCTTCTTTTGTTATAAAACGTCAAATTATGACATGTCTTTGCATTCGACCATAAAAAACCTATAAGCAAAATTCTGCCATTATGCTTTTTATCTTTTTTTTTTCGTCTTTTTTTCTTTTTTGTGTCTGTTAAATATTACTTCAGTTATTCAAAGGGCAATTTAATTATTTTTGCGCTGCGACGCACGGTTTAGGAGATACAGCCCCATAAAGTTTTTTTTTCAGTCATGCAGAAATCTTTAAAGGGCTGTATCTCCTAAACCGGGCGTCGCAGCGAAATAATAATATTTTTGTTCCTCTTTTAGTAACCCCGAAGTAATAATAATAATAAAAACATTAAAAAGAAAAAAAAAAACAGAAAAAAGCGTAATGGCGTGTGTCAGAGCCAAAATAATTACATTTTTGTTCCCTTTCAATACCCCACGCACTGAATAACCTATCACATTAGGACATGAAACAATCATCATCATCATGCTATTTTTTTTATTATTTCATTGCAGGTTTGAGAAAAGCACGGGGTTGCCGGCCGCGTATCCCTATCCGGCCGGGTATCCTTATCCGTCTATATCTACTTGGCTTGCAAACCCTTCGTTTCCCGTCCTCTATTAATAGTAGTGTACTACACATTGCCAAGAAGAGTTAAGAAAAGGAATTATACATTATTATATTTTTTTTATTATTTTTTTTAATTTATTTAGATATCTCCTACAATTTTTATTATTATTTATTTATTTTAAACTTTATTGCACAAATATAAGTAAGAAGTACAATAGACGGACTTAATGCCTTGAGGCAGTATCTACCAGTCAACCACTGGGCCACAGAATAACTAATAGTACTACCGTACAGAAAGTTCACTCCTTCACAAAAGTCAGATTTAGATATAAAATTATACCTATACTCGCCGCCTGCAAGCAAAATTTAAACTTGTAACCCCGCACGAACCGTGAATCTTTGCGCACCGCAGTTTTATGACCCAGCTGTGAGTGCCGGCACAGGGTTGTCACTTGACAAGTTTTTGTACCTATACCTACTAATTATTTTTAAGGTAAATCATTATGTAGGAATTACAAACGTTGATTCTGTAAACATAAAATTTTTATCCGGAGATAGTATGTCTGATTCTCATCTCACGGAAATATATGTCGGTCAGTTCCTAATATTGTTTCTGGGCAACCAATATTCAATAAATTAAGGATGTCTATTTTAACTTTTACTAAGTAAGGACTCCGGGAACTAAAGAAGAAATGCGAACCGATCGGGCGCCACCGCCTTTACGCTTGCTTCCAAGACGACGACGCGCCATAATCATAGTCTAAGAGCTGGCAACTTAATTATGTTAATTGTTAAATTAGTTTATTGGACCGATGGGCGTTTAACTGAGTATTTGTAACGAAATAAAATACAAATAGGTACAAAAATCAAATGTGTTTATTACAACATTATCTTTGAATTGTTTTACTTTTAAGTATTATTTAATTGATTTATCCCAAATTTAAAAGTTCGATTATTAAATCTCAGAGTTGAAAATATACAATCTTAATAAATAGTCCGCAGGGAAACACGAATATGGCAATTACCTACGTAAATGAATCTCTTGCAGTAATTGAAATATTTCACTTCGAGGATTTCCGTGTAAATATAGTGCTTAAAATTGTGTGTAAATGCAATCCCTAATTTTTTAACGTACTCATTTATTTCCTGAGAAGGCACTCGGCGGCAAAATTTGTTCAACCTCTCGTGCTTCAAGGCCCTCACACGCTCAAAATTCCACTATTTGAACCACTCGCTACGCTCGTGGATCAATTATGAAATCTTTCGCTGCCTCGGATCTGAATATAATAACAAGAAGTTAAACAACAACTTTGCCCCCTTGTATAATAAATAACTATTTAACCACACCTATGCGAGGAAACTACAATTTGTTTTCATTGCAACAATTTTTATTACATGTATTATTACATGTAATATTAATTATATGTAATATTTATTATTCAAAATAATCGTTTAAGTATTATTAGTCTATCCAACAAGCTAATTAACGCGTGAACAACAAATCAAAATCTAATTACGTTAACTCTCTAGAGGATAAAATGCAACTTTACTCACTGTTTTTAAAGGGTAAAATCAGCCTGTACGAGCGGGTGTGGTAAAAAATATGTTTTGTGTGAATGTCGAAATTGTTGAAAAGAAAGTACGATTCGCGAAAAGGTTACTAGCTCTTAGACTATATCAATCATCAACCTACTTGACGACGTAATTATAGGTACCTTCTTGTTTAACATTTTGTGATACATTGTTGTTGATATATGTGTGTACCTATAAGTTATTCATAAGGAATAATTTAGTAGGTGCTTAATAGACCTTACCCCCCAGGCTATTGAAAAATTCTTAGAAGTAGGTATTTACCAGTGGCGGATCGTTCAAAGAACTCGATTCCTATCGGCTTGTCTAATTACAGCCCATTAAGTACTTTTACGATCGGTTCATGGAGAAAAGGAAAGCAAAATTAGCTCCGGGTTCTCTACGAATATTAGTGACGCGCCGCCACTGGTATTTACCTAGTCTAAGTTTAGGAATGCATAATTCATTTTAATTTGGTCTAAAGCGCTTTAGTTTTATGCAAACAAAACAAATCAAAATGTTATCGAATTTGATTAATGAGTATTTATGTTATGGTTTAAAGTTTAAATTCATCAAAATGACTTAACTTACAATATCTTCCAGAATTTAAAAAAAATGTTATATCTGCTTCCTTGTTCTTCCGTTTATTCAGACATCAGTAAACAGAACAATATATTTTATACGGATTAGATCGAGATTTAGGTTTCAAATCCATTGCGTATTTTCAAATTTGCGCGAGCGCCACGTGACACGACTATCGTGATCGTGCGAGCCGAGCGGCAGCCCGCTGCTATACGCCTGCCCGGGAGGCGCGCCGGCCAAATATACCTAAACTGCGTAGTGACACCCCCCTGACTGGGCCAAACATAAATTTGCTAAGGTGGGTGCAGTGTGAAAAAATCTAGACTAGATAATATCTAGCAGGTGCTTGTAGAGCATTCGGTTGAAAGTCAGCTTGTTTGGGGCTTGTCTAATCGTTAGAGGGAGCGCATTCCACAGACGTATTGCTTTAACAGCGAAAGAAGACGTGAGAAAACCGGTATGGTGAGGAAGTTTTTGAGATTATATGAACTTTCAGTATGACCTGTTATGGATACCTAATAGTTTTTTCATCACACTTGCTTGAAAAAGATCTTATTTCATGCAGGGGTACTACACATAAAATCATTTTGTCACAGGTAAACATCTACCGGTTAGTCACCGCGCGATCCGTGGAAGAAGATATTGTAGAACGCGCGAAACGAAAAATGGTGCTAGATCATCTTGTCATCCAGAGGATGGACACAACTGGCAGGACCGTCCTCAACAAGCGCGATTCTTCCGGTACAACGGCCAATAATCCGTTCAATAAGGAGGATTTGAATGCCATTCTAAAGTTCGGCGCTGAGGAGTTGTTCAAGGATGATGATGAAAACGACGAGGAGCCTGTCGTAAGTTACATTTATATTTTAGTGTTAATGGATTCACTGCCAACGTTTTCGTAGTGCTACGCTCGTAATCGATCCAAGCGTTTTCCCGCTTTGTAGTGGAGAGCTACAACGAACAGAATCCGCCGAGCGGGTTCCCGGCACTCAATGTGTTAACAGGTGGGGATTTTTACCCCAGTAGTTATACTGGTGTGGTAAGGGATTACCATCACATTTTTTTTTCAATTTTATATTTTGCTCAAAAATATTGTGAGTTATGTGTATTAATTAGGGAATTATTGACATTGTCCTTTTTTTTGGTTTCAGTGTGATATTGATGAGATTTTGCAACGCGCCGAAACTCGCGACGAGGGTCCGGCTATGGTTGGAGATGAACTCTTGTCGGCATTCAAAGTCGCTAGTTTCGCATTTGACGAAGAGAAAGCGGTTATGGAAGTCAAAAAAGAAACTACAGAAGAAGAAAGCAAAGATTGGGTATGAACAATATTTAACACTGGGATAGTAGTGACTATTTACATTTACCTCAAAAAAAAATAGAAAAAAAATATTTAATGAACTAAAATGTTCTTTATATGAGTTAAAGGCACGATTATCTAAGTAATGCTATTATGTTTAAGGATGATATAATTCCCGAAAACGTGCGAAAGACCATTGCTGAAGAAGAAAAGAACAAGGAAATGGAAGATTTGTACTTACCACCTAGAAGAAAGAATTTACAAAACAATAGCGCAGAAAGCAGTACGTACATAATTTCTCATACATTTATTTAAGCTTATCAATTCAATTATTTATTTATGTCGAATCTAGGGAAATCCATATAGTGTTAGTACAGTACAACGAATCTTAAAATAAATTTAGGTTAGGTACACAAAATTTACAAATAATTTGATACACACATGACACATTAAGATAGACAACACAAAAAGTAATATATGTAATAAAATAAATAAAATAAAATCTATGCAATCTAGATGCACTATTTCTCAGCATCTGTTGCTGTCACATGCAGACTATTCCAATGCTTGAGTAATGGTGCATCTACCTTACCTGCCAACGTTTTCTTTTATCGGTCCATTTCTATTAATTAAATATATACATGAATATCGGCGCCGTTTGTACATAACTATGCCTATTGTACGTGAAATAAATTCCATAAAGTGACGTCGCCGTGCCGATGTATCGACGAGTAGCATAATTAGTGACATTATTTTTAGGACGTAACCGAAAACGTGGCGGCCGAGCCTCAGGTGGCGAAGGTGATGGGGAAGGGGAGGCCGACGAAAGCTACGCTTCCGAGGGCGATGCCAGCGCCGACGACGACCGGCCGCGAAAGCGTGGCCGTCCACCCGCCTCACACAGGGAGAAGATCAAAGGATTTACGGATCAAGAGGTACCTACATCGTCTATTTCTTGTTAATCAACACGTATCTGATGTGGGAAGAGGCAGCCTAGCCCAATGTTTTCTATCATCTGCCAAGCTAAGATGAATATTTGCTTGAGGCGTACCAGTTTAACCGTGTGATCTGTAAGAATAGTACAATTTCTTCTGCAGATAAGGAGATTTGTGAAGAGTTATAAGAAGTTTTCTGCACCCCTAAAACATCTTGACAGTATAGCATGTGATGCTGAACTGCAAGAAAAACCATTGGCGGAATTAAAGAAGCTAGGCGAGATACTTCAAGAGAGGTGTAAGGCTGTCTTAAACGATACTTCAGAACAGACAAGTAAGTTCAGGGATCTAAAATTTATTATAATTATATCTCAGATATTTAACTAACTGTAACATACATAACATTAAACAAAGTTTAAAATTAAATTTGTGTGGCCAAATATTTTCAGTTTACTGCTGCTATAGTTATAAAAGCACTAATGTTCTTAGATATGTTTACTTTTATCCTATTTCCTTATAAATTCAATATATACAATTATTTAGAATCAAACACAGTATAATAATCATTAATCAATAATCATACATTGATTGTTTACTTGGTTCACAATCCACCTCATACTAGTTTAACCTTTTCGCCGCCAAGAAATAAAAGCGATGGTGCACCCCCACACCACGCTCGTTTTATGTCGTGACTTGGAAAGGAACTATAGGGATGCCAAAAGTCTTATCGATAACTCAAATATAGCTACTTATTATCAATGTGAAATAAAGAATATAAACGAATACAATACTTTTAATGTATCTAGAATAGTATTTAATTATTTCTTTGCATTATAGATAGTTAATTGACGAATTAAAGCATCAATTATGACAACGTTGTCTTTACTGCAACTGATGTGTGCCACAACTCTAAGAACTTAAAATGTAGTTGCTGTCGAACGACATCTATCTAATCTCGACTAGGGATGCGATACTACGATGTTAAATAATAATAAGTGTTTATTGCGATGCATTCAAACTTCAATAGAAGTTAATAAGTGTATACAAATAAAACGCATAATAACTTTTAATAAAACTAATATCGACTTGTTAAGTAAGCGCTTATCGACGTTAAGAGATTGTCTACATTTCCTTCAAATTTGATTCTCGGGATGAAGTTTTATTGGAATCTGTATTTTTGTAAAGTATACTGCCTTCAAATTCCAAATTATAAATATTATGTTTCATCTAATGTCACAAGCCAAGCTTAATCTTTTTGGTCACAACACTAGTTAACTGCATTTCGAGTGTTTGGCGTGTCAATACTAATAAATACAGTTTATTCTTGTAAGTGATTTTGTTTGTCGTAAAACAAAAAAATTCGGTGGTAATGAGAATGTATGAACACACAAAAAGTTTGTTTAATACTTGCAGAATGCTTTAGGATTAAAAATTCTCCAATAGAACAACTGATTATGACAATAATGTTTTATGTATTCTTCAATTTCGTATGCAGTTTGTAGGTGGGTGGCAACATCGATGAACTCGAGCGGCGAAAGGGTTAAATTACTTGACGCATTTTGATTGTTAATTTCAGATGAACCAAGCGAGGGGCGTAAGAATGCTAGAAAAACGTTTAAACTCGGAGGTGTACCTGTAAATGCCAAAACGATGGCAGCGTGCCAAGACGAGCTTGCTCCTTTAGACGGATTCTTGCCAGAGACTAAAGAAGAAAGGTTAAAATGGCAATTAGATTTTAGGTAAGATCTTAATATATTAAAAATAAGAATAAATTATGTGGCATGAAATTACTACTAATATTCGTTGTTTGTTTGACTTAATTAGGACAAGACCAGCTAATTTCGATGTGGAATGGACAGTAGCAGACGACTCAAAATTGCTTGCCGGTATTTATCAGTACGGAATGGGCTCTTGGGAGGCTATCAAAATGGATTCTTCCTTTGAGATTGGTGAGAAAATTCTGACCAATGAAGACAAGAAACCTCAAGCTAAGCATTTACAGTCTAGAGCAGAATACTTGCTGAAGCTTATCAAAAAACTTCTCGATCAGAAAAACGGAAAACAGAAGCAAAGAAAGCCACGAATGAAACGAGGCAATAAAGAACCCGTCACTAAGGATATTATAGAAGATGATATTAGTTCTGCTGATGAGAAGAAAGGAAATAAGACTAAGAATGAAAAGGCAGACAAGGTTTGTAATTATAAATTATGTAGTGTAATTTTGCGTTTAAGCCTTTTTAAGGCAGAGGGAATATATATTCCCATCTGATTTTGAACTTTATTTCAACGTGATAGGGTTCAATTTTGCATAATTCGACACCCTTATGCCTAATACTAGTGATACTAGACGATGATAATACTATAACGATCACAGATCACCTGTCACCTCACCTACAGCATGGAGTATATAGTCGCCGGAATCGTATGAATTCTTGCATCTAAGCACGACCCGCTAGTTTTAGTTTCGTCCATATTTAGAGCCTGTAGATAGTGTAAATTAACCCATTCATGGCCAAGACACGTCGAGCGTACACAATACGACGGGCCACCATACAAACCGTTTTTAGCTAAAACGTATGACTCAGCTTATGGGTCTCTGGCCTGGCGCGTACGGTGAAAACATGCAACATTTTTACTAACCAACTTTGTTCTGTGCCTATCAAAAAAAAAAAAATTGCAGTTTGTGGGAAAAACATTTTTACTTGTTACATATTTAACTATCTGTGTTTGTTGTTGTTGTTTTTTGGGTCACATTTTGGAAGGTCAATTTGACCCATTTCCCGATTTCAGATGAAGATGAAATTTTGCATACATATGTAAATCGGATGACAACCCAACATTATGATATTTATGATTAACATGGAGCTGATCTGATGATGACGACTGAAAATGGCCATGGGAACTCTGTGATAAAACAACGCAAACGAATTGTGTTTGGGGTTGTTACAATTGTCTCGATAAGTATTAGGTGTATGTGAAAAACAGAGTACAGTCAGCGATAAAAGCTTTTACTAAAAATTAAAAATTAAACAAAAAAGTTCCGGTAATATTTATTAAGATTTATATTAATATTCATAATTAAGGGATTAAGATTCATAGGCAATGTCACAAAATACGAAATCACTAAACAGCACAGGAGCAGTGTAAAGTTGCCGACGAATAAATCGTGAATAAATAATATTTCCCGTATTACTCTAAAATACATCTCTAATAGGGGGGATGGGATGAAACACTTCTTGAACTCCTGTGAAAATACCATATGAAAGATAATACCGCCGCTTGGATGCATTCATCATATGTACTGTAAAAGTCATTATAATTTAGTAACAATAAACCACTTAAAATGTATTATAGTACGTTCTTTCTAATCTACCGTAGAAAAGGCGTTTTAAAAACCTAGTAAATATTTGTCACACGCTTTTATACAATATTAGTTAGTGGTGAGGTGGTAACTGTTTCAACTGCCTTGTTTTATATTGAAACAAAAAAAAAATGAATGAATATTAACATCATTGTAAGTAGGAAATTACCTACCCAATACAACGATCACCGAATATTATGACATAAAAGTACAGTGGGAGAAAATCCTCGTTGCCTTACCCCTCACACAAAACAAAATATTATTATACTACGGCTTGGTAAATGTTGCTTGCCATCGTCTAAACAGTAATCGGTTGTAAAATGGTACAACATCAAACAGCTTCAACATGTAATAAGCTTTAAAATCAGCCAATAAAGTTATTTTGGACTGCTACGGAAACATTTTGTAGTTTTTACAAGTAGCGCCAGACCACGGTGACCCATACTCTGAGTCATGTCAATAACGTCTAAAATATACATATTTTTGGTATCTTTGAAATATGGATTTTTCTGTTTGCTTGCAACGCGTATGTATCTAGAATTTCAGTATATTTACTATATTGCACTGATAGTAAACCATCATTCTAGGCTCTATTTTCATTAAAAAAAAAACTTGTATATAATATTTAATCGTAATATACCTTATAGAAATGGTTGTTAACTTAGTGGATACGTACGTTATTACGTCAAATCATGTTTCGTTCATGTGTACATCAGAATTTCTTCATGACTCACATGTGACTACTTTTTGAGCATGACCCATACGCTGAGTCGCTGGCCCTGAATGGGTTAAAAATATCTACTAAAGTTGAGTTATAGGCGTGGTGTACATGGGATTGATAAGCCCCGGAATCGCACTAATTTAATAGTACCTGAGCGTGATTGTTTATTTTATTCGGGAGTTTAGTTGTGAAGCTGTACTCGTCTAAATAAAACTTATCTACTAAACGTAAGTTATTGGCACGTGGCGAAGTCGGTTGGGAGAGAAGTGGCGCTGATTGTCTGAAATACACGTAATGTCAAACAAATTATTCAGCCGTTGGAACTAATTTTACTTCATTAGGTTTAATGTAGAAAAACCGACAAAATGACGGCAGCACTAGTCTTGCATGTAACGAATAGTCGTGGCGAACAATGGCTGTTTTTGCAAAATTGTGTAGGATGCTCGTTAAATTGCACCTGTGTGGGGTTGTCCCAGGACATTATTCCCAAAACTCTTTGTAATGCAGTATTTGTTTTTACCGGTATTTGAAGCAAGTACAACCCCTAGCTATTTCGCTCGTAGCGGCGTTAAAGTCAAGTCCAAGTCTCTTTTTATATGTAATTCAGTCACATGTATATATGCCATAAGTTATATAAATAATAGGTTAAAGTGGCCATTAGATACGTCATAACATACGTTAACATTAGATCTTTATTTCAGAATAAAACGAAAGAAGAAATATCACACGACGAAGGAACTGACAAGAAGGATAAAAACAAAAAACGCTCAAAAAAAGGCGAAAAAGAGCGGCTAAAAGGCGACAAAGTCAAGGGCCGTAAGAAGCCTGCAGGGGGACCCATGCATTTTACCGCTAATCACGAGCCACGTGCCTTAGAGGTGTTAGGAGATCTCGACCCTGCAGTCTTTGAAGAGGTATAATGATTTACTATGAATAAACGCTTCGCTTCCTAAACGTAAATCGAATTACTTCTCTACTAGTTTCTTCTTTTTTTTTTCAGTGCAAAGAAAAGATGAGACCCGTAAAGAAAGCTCTAAGAGCATTAGATAATCCAGACCAGACATTGACAGAATCAGAACAAGTAACGAAAACCAGAACATGTTTGACTCAAATAGGAACTCAAATAGACATATGTTTAGAAGAATATCCAGATCCTGAGAAGAAAGTTGAATGGAGAAGTAATCTCTGGTATTTTGTTTCAAAATTTACAAATTTTGATGCGAAACAGTTGTATAAGTTATATAAGTATGGTCTTAAGAAATCAGATACTCCCACCAAACAAAAGAAAGATTTAAAACACAAAGAAAATGTTAAGGTAAGAAATAAGAAACGTTAAATAACATGAATAAAAATGGGAATCCATGGGGCCTATGATGCACAGAGTTATCGTCGTGACAAAGCGGGTGTCACTTTTTCACACCGTGCGATTGAAAGAGACAAACATTGATCATTATGACCATCCTTACCGCGTGCTTTGAGGCATTGCCAAATTTCAATAAGCATTATTTTTATCGAGTTCAAGTTCAAATATACTTTGTTCATGTAGGCCTAGCAACAAGCTCTTATGAATAGTAAGACAGTATTACATATTATTATCTTAAGCTAATTAGAGCAATTTATTGATGTAAATATTATTTCATATATAATACTAATGAATATATTCCATTAGCATTTTACATCAGTTGCACTTTATTGTATAGTTGTAATCTTAAGTGGTTTCGTTTGCATTTATAAAATATAAGCTAACAGTTACATATTAATTCCAGGTTAAAAATAATCACAATGCCAATAATCATGTAAAAAATAATAAAGAGGCTAAAAATGGTGAAAATAATGTTAAGAAAGAGAAAAGGCCCAAAATAGAGAAAATAAAGTCTGAAAAGACGAATGAAAAAGTACCACACACATCGGGTGTTAAGAGAAAACTGGAAGAAGGAGAATGTGATCCAGAACCCAACGAGAATAAACGGCATGAAAGGTAATTAACGTTGTGATCCCATTGTATCTAAAATAACAGTAATTAATGTTCATCCTCATTCATTAACAACATATCTGTAGCGTTTGCTCGCCTTGCATCCATTTTATTTTCATCCACTTCATTCTAGCCTTAAAACTAACCTCATAGTTTTACTACTCCTAGTACTTTCATCGCCATCTCGCTTTTTTACATCCCTGCAGACATAAACACAAGCACTCGAGCACGGATAGGAGCCTGAAGCGCGATGATTTGACCTACAGAGAACGTAGTCGATCGGAGCGGGAGCGAGATCGCGAGCGGGATCGGGACCGAGACCGCGACAGAGAGCGGGAACGGGATCGCGACCGGTCGCGGACGCGGCGCGACAGCGGCGGCGTGACGCCGCGCGCGCGGCCCGCCTACCCGCCGCACGCGCACGGCGAGCACGCCGCGCACCCGGCGCACCCCGCGCACGCCGCGCACCCGCCGCACCCCGGCTGGACGCCGCCCGCCTACCCCGGCCCCCGCCAGTACCGCGGCGACCGGAACCCGAGGCCGCACGACAAGAGAAGGTAAGCGGAGATCGCATTCTCTGTTGATAATGACATGAAGATAACATGAACAAATATTTCCTTCTGCGTAATAATCCGCGATTTTTTCTGGAACGAAGTTCCTTATCGGATGGTTGGCAGATGGAGGCTAAGCGAAAATAAGTGTAAGATTTTTCCGTCAAGGCCTTCTTTTGTTTAAATTCTTTCTCGAGAATAAGTAGCCTAATTTCACAGACTTACCTATATACTATGTGGCGCAGTTGGCAAACAGCCGCTTCGAAACACGTGGTAACAGCGACGATCCGGGTTCGATCCCCGGACGTGTATGCAGGATTGCAGATATTACTTTTTGCACTTTTAATTTCATAAAAATGTTTTATGTTTAATTGTTCTTCCTGTCTGTAAGTCGCATTTCTGAACTGATATGTGAAATTTTGTGAGCAGTTTCGATAATTATTATTTAGTCAATTCAGTTTTTTTTGTATTTGTCAATCAATAATATACTAAGTTTATCGTGACGTAAGCTCGTAAATTATGTTGATTGTAACTAACAAAAGTGCTCGCATTATTACTTCGCACAAAAAGTAAGCTTTTCAATCTTTTAAATTGTCTTTTTAAAATAAAACAAGAATATTAAAATGAAAAAAAAAAAAAAAAAAATCTTCCTTAGGATGAAAGTGACTAACCATACATTTTTATTTTAGTAGGTACGGCTACGGCGGCATGGCGGGCAGCTACGGCGGCTACTACGACGGCGCGGCCATGCCCGGCGGCATGGGCTTCCCCCCCGCGCGCTCCTACCCTGAGGACTGGCGCGGGTACTCGCAGCCCGAGTACTACGACGAACGCGACTACGAGCGCGAGGTGTACAGGAGGGACTATGATCGTCGTGCCCCTCCCACTTAAAATTTACCACACCACTGACGCTTACCTGTAAATATAGTGTACATTCTAGTTTTAGTTAGAGATTAGATGTAATCCTTTCCCGTGGACGGCTGAATTGTGAAACTGTAAAGTGTAAGTGACAAATAGTGCTGTGGTTTTTATCTATGTGATAAGCGGAGCGCATCGTGTCTACGGAGACTTTGAATATTTCATTGACTGTGTTTTGTAAGTGAGACTGTATAGTAAATTTATTTATTACCGAATCTGTCTATTGTTAATGTACAGATTATAGATGAATACCATTGATTTTTTTATATTACTTCAATTTATTGCCGATTTTATCGCTTTAAAATATTTTACTGTAATCTGATTATCTATTTATTTGATGCCTCATCACGATAAACTTATATTTTTAATTAGACAGAAACACAGGTGATATAGTTCATAGTGATTGTACAAAATTAGCGATTGTTAGTAAGCTTACATATTATTCAAAATCATGTGCAATTTCAGAATGTATAGCTTGATGAAAGGGGCACATAAACTTTGTCATTGCATTTTAGCAGTGGGCAGGAAAGAGTGTTTTTTTTTGTACATTCATTTCTCGTTCTACGTGCATTTTCGAGTCCCATTGGGGCTCATACAGTCCTATTTTTATACATTATGTAAAGTCTTATTCTCTGTTACATGCAATTTAATGTAATGAGAGCGTGAAAGCGTCTTAATGGTATAAACCATGATAATAAACATATTAAAGTTAATTGCGTTTTTTTTTTAAACAAAACTTACCATTAAATGTTTACGTTGTTACATAAAAAGTAAAATTATAGGCAACGTAGCAACTTATCGTAAGCGTCCAAATCATTGGCAAATTCAAAAGCGCGCTATTAGGCTGTGTACAATCAGAGGAGTATTATTATTGAAACCTTTTGAACGTCAAGTACACCTATAGTCGTCAACTAGTCTTGCCAAGCGCCAAGGGCAATTTCAGGTGTTAACACTTTTACTGTCCGTGCATTGCATGTCATGCACTGTCACACCTATGTGATCAGAAATTGATAGCTATATACATTCTTTTCCGCACCAATTGTAAGTTTCTGTTTAACCCAATGGTTGACTGGTAGAGAATGCCTGAAGGCATTAAGTCCGCCATTTGTACTTTTTTGTATTGTGCAATAAAGGTTAAATTTAACCTATAATAGAAATTTTCATACTTATGTGAGGATTTTTAGAACTCGGACACTAGGTAAATTTTATTCGGTTAACACAATTACTGCCTGCGACACACTAGGTTCTCTGTTCGTACTGTTCGTAGGCGCTTTTCGCTACAAAGCTGATTAACGGCGTAATCGGCTACGCTCGTTGTAGACCGCGAGCCAGGACAGATTTCCATGACTAAGCGCCTCCCGGGTGAAAATTCGTATAATGGTTAACGGCTATGTACGATGAACCCTCATGGACGACATAAAGTGGTAAGGCACGTTTTTTTACATGTTCATTAACAGCTGACGTTCTTTCCACCGCGATACAACCTACTGACGGTTTTTTTTTTAAATTTCAAACAGCATCTAATTTATCATCTGAGTAAGCACCAGCCGGGAGGCGATGACTGGCGTATTATGCTCTTGGCCCGCGGTATATAGCGTGCGCCGGCAGATAAATGATCACAGGTCGAAAAAAAGTACCAGCTATGTCTAACCCCTGACACTCAATGATAATAATCAAAACCCTAAGCACATCGAGGAAGAGTACAGTTCCAATAACCGATGCCTTTAATGCAGGAGCAGGTAGCGCTTATATGCAGTTCTATGTATTATGAAGGATCATCTCCACTGCGCATGTCTACAGTTCATTCAGTCGTGGCCCCAGTCGCACCTCGTCTTTCAGCCAAAGATATTGACACTGCGGTTCCGACCGGTCTACACTGCGAGCAGGTAATTATTTACTTATAACTTTCAATGTACTGTCTACGTTACAAATATATGTGCTGTCTACGATACCTAGTGCATCCTAGTTTTACTAGAGTGGTCATCATAGATTATTTATAGGTTGTTCCGCCGTTAATTGAATTGCTGCTAACAAAAACAACGCGTCATCGATTGACAGAGTTAGTGCTATTTTAATATCGTAGCTATTTTATAATGCAGTTCTGACCTAAATAATAATTAGGTACCTAATAAATTCGTCATATACCTAATAAGAATCGATATCTTATGTAGAATTTATTGCAGTGATAATTGTTATCGACTACGACTACCTATTGAGTAGTTATTATCTAAATAGCAGCGGGTTTATTGCTACACGGCTGCTGACATATATTTTTTTACCTCACTTTTTGGCTTTTTCTACCCTGCTAGGTGGGATCAAAGTGAAATTTTTCTGTTCTAGACTTTTTTTTTCTTATTTGCATACTATTTTTTAGAATAATATTTTTCATCACAACAACTGGCTAAGGGCTTAGATAGTTTAAAAACCAATGAGAAAGTTGTATTTTTGGAATCTTTCTCTTGCTCGGGTATCAATATTAGCACGAGCGGTACTACTATTGCAATATAATAATTTCGAAATAGGTGATGTGAAACGCAGTACTTCTATGTGTCACATGGTGGCAAAATTATTTCCACCTTCGGCGTTAACATATACGGCCTTATTGCCCATATATTAAGATTTAAGCTAGTGTAGATATACGAGTACACCGAAAAAAATATTTTTCTACAATACTACCAGAACGTATAGTAGTTAAAAATATAGTTATACCTACTAAAATCCGGTAGTACCGTAAAAGGGTGCTATTTGGTACGATTTTTGAACAAAAACATTAATAACTCCCCTATTTTATATCTTTATGGTACTTGTTATATTTTAAGTGGATAAAACGCACACTGTTGCATCCTTTTATAATACAACACATGTCTGATTTGTTGGCACAGACCGAGTTATGATTTTTTAAAGAGGTGTCCCAAATAACCTCGTGGTTGGGGCTTTATGGAAATCGACAGGTTGTGTATTGGTTTTAAGTAAATTTTGAAGCTTGTGGGGTTTAAAACCTTACAGGCGCTATTTAAGACACTAAAGGATGAACTCCTTAAGGTATTAAAAGCAGTGTGACCATAAATACATAAAAAGGTGAGACAAAAAAAATCACAAACTTTTTACTCCAGAATCAAATTTTATTCAATTACTTTCGTAACAAAATAATTTCCAAATCATCTTGAGTATATACCGTGTAAGGTAAAAAACTTTTTCCCTTACGACAATTACGATACGTTCTTTTATACCTTCGCACCATCGTCCTGTTGAAAAGAAATAAAGATGGTCAGCCTACTTTTATACAGAAATGTGTATAGAGGGATATTTGGTACTAGGAACCAAATAACCCCAAAAACTGTCTCAAATAGCCCCATCGCAAAAAAACATCAATTTCTATGTCAAAATAAACGGCTAAAATTATCTAACATCGCTTAAAAAACCCTCAAGGATATGTACTTTAAGATACGTACAGTAAAAACAAGCTTACTCCACATACAAACAAAATCTGAACAAAAGTAGGACGGTCTAAAATTTCGTAAAAAAATCACTAACTCACCTTCGAATTGTTTTACGCGCGCGTGTGACCTGCTCGGCGTCGCGGCGACCACTGAGCAACTCCGCATTAGATTTAGGGTTGCCAGACCAAGATTTACGTTTCCACCATTGCGACGAAAAAAGATATAGGGACTCAAAACTTATAATTTTTTTAAACCAAATAGCCTCATGGTTCTTAAATAGCCCCAGTTTACGGTAATAACAAAAAATGTTGTATCGTGTAAAACTTGTTTTTTAAACATCACTGTTTAATTCTAGTTAAATGCAATTTAGTACTGCTTACAATTTCGTTGTATATTTAAAGATGCAAGTGTTGTAAATATTAAACGTTTGTCTCGTTTAATATATGCATCGTAACACTAGCTATTGATATGTAAAAATAAAGATACGAGTGTACACGTTACAAGTTATTATGTTATGGCTACTATAATGCATTGTATTCTGAACGAATCAAACAGTTGTGCCAACACCATGGTGTATGCGCCGGTGGCGGGGGAGGGAGAAAGGAATTGCGCAAGTCACGGAACAGCCATTGTCCCAGCGTCTTTCGTTGCGACGGTCGGTGTTTTTATTTACTTAGATCCTGTCCATAATTTAACTGTAAACTAGTACAAGTGTATAGTATAAGTGTGCTTAAAAACTTGTCTGTTTTGTGAACATGGACGAAGACCTAAGAAACCATCTAATAACGTGGAACCTGGAGGAATATACGGAAATTTTCGAAAGTAAGTAAAAGCTGATGTTATGGTCGAAATTAATGTTTGTCATCACTCGCCTGTATTCATTATTAATAAATAATTATGAATGCTTTGTATTCAATTCCGCTGTAAAATAGTTTTAGCCATATACTCGAGGTGTGGTGTGTGGTTGTACTTACCTAGTTTGTGTTTGATACCTACATAAATATTTCGCGTGACGACGTATTTATTGTAACAAAATGGCGTCATTTGATGGCTATGCATTTTATCCATGTCATTTATCGACGAGAGTGATATTATAACTCATGTATTCATAAAACAAGTAGCTTGAGCAGTTCTTTTGCCTTTTCTAACTAGGTTGTTGCACATTAGGGTTGACGCATATATACGTATTTATTAAGTCAAATACAAAAACTATGTTTTAAATTAATTATTTATTTGTTCTCAGGTGCAGCCACTACTCTAAAAGTATAACCAAATCCCTCGTGGGGGGCAGTCTTGTTAACCTAACCTGCTAGACCCTTTAATTTATACTGTTCTTGATATACTTTAAATAATTTGAAGATGCTTTATAATTATCATTATTTAGAAAACCAATAATAAAGCGTTTGATTTTATTTCTCGTATTATTTTACTTTTAAATTGTCTACGATTTGTGCGGTGTACTGGTTATATATTGTTCACGTAACCAGAACCCACTGTGCTGAAGGGACTTCTAAACGGGCCATATTTTGACTGCAATATGTGGCCGGCAACTATTAGTGTCCCTTTCTAACATGTGAGTAAGAGGACACCAATAGTTGCTGGCCACATATTGCAGTGAACATATGGCCCGTTTAGAAGTCCCATTAGCACAGTGCGTTCTGGTATCGTGAACAATATAAAACCAGTACACCGCACAAATCGTTCAGTTACACATACCAAATACCTTGTTATAACAACAGGATAGGAACGTATATGTTACTGTATTGTTTAGTAACCATCAACAGACCGGCTAGTTGGGTTTACTAAAAGTCTTATACCCACTACTAGGGTGCATGGGTATACATTACATTTCTGCACTTTATGAATTACTATACGCTTCATAGAGTTAACAAACTTAATTTAACCAGAATGGTCTGGTTATGTTTACAAAGTGTCCTGTCGTCACATATACAACAAGACAGTATAGTACAGCTAACCAGATTCTGGTTACCAGTACCAGGTTTTTTTTTCAGTGTACTTTGTTCGTATCGTTATTTTAAGACGACTGTATGTACAGTCGACTACGTCAAGGATTTGTTTTTTTTTTTGCCTTATTACAAAGGAGTAAGGTGCAAATATATCTTTAACATCGACTGAACCCAATTCAAACATATCTTACTATAGCCAAACAATTGTACTAAAGCTACCCATAATATTCAATTCGTAGTTCCTAATTATACCCAGGAAATATTGAGAAAGTATACGGTGCTATTACTGCATTCTAGTGGAATCTGCGAAACTATGTAGTAATCGTAGTTTCTGGTTGCGGATTAGATGTAGTTTTTCGACCTGTATCCTTTTCAGCTTATCTGCTCTAATCAACTTTTTGACCGATAGTTTTGAGTGTCTAGTTTTGCGTTACTCAAAATATCTCATCTCTGGAGTTACCAAGAAATTGGGTTTTCTAATATACTTTGTTTCTGTTTATTAGGTTTAGTTGGGGCCTGGAATAGGTACATCATAAACGGAAACAGAAAGCTATTTTTTAAAGTTAACATTTTACAACGAAATTTAAGAGTTCTGGGCAGATTCGTGTCGGTCAAAAAGTCGATTCGCTAGTCTACAAAAATTGTGGGAAATTTGTTTTACCAATGATGTCCAACTTGTGCTCAACTGACAAAATAATACAAATTGTAGGACCTATAACTTTATACTTACCTATGTAAGCCAATGTACCATTTCAACATTTCATTACTTTTGCGCTTTGCTCGAAATATAAAAGTGCCAATCTGGGGGCACGGTAGTGCCCCCGCCAAGACGAGCAAAGCGAAGCGCAAGGGCACTGCCTACCTTTTCTCGAAACGCTTCGTCGTTTTTTTGAGCCCTCATAACTTGCGTTTGGATTATACCTACCAGATAAACAAAATTCTCGGGATATACCTAATGTCAATAGTGGTTTCATTAAGCATAAAAAAATTCAATTGCATTGCTCTCATACTTTAGATTTTATTCATATCTAAAAAAACCCGATTTCTTCACTGACTCACTCACTCACTGATCATCATCAAAACCCTTAGGGTACTTCCTGAAGTCCTAGAAAGCTAAAATTTGGTATGTAGGATAGTATTAGTAACAAAAAAAAAAAAACTTGAAATTGTTCCCCCCTAAGGGGATGAAAAGGGGGGTGGAATTTTGTTTGTGAAATCAATAACCGCTGAACCGATGTAGTTGAAATTGGGTATGTAGATAGTTTTTATCATAGGGAAGGATATAGAATAGTTTTCAATCTCAAAATCGCCCCGTAAGGATGGAAACTGGGAGGAAAAGGGCGTTAGGGGAATGCCTATGTGACGGTAGTGAAACGGCCAAGCCATTTATTTTGACTAAGGTATAGAGTTTCTGAAGTTAGGGCTTGTAAAGTTAGAAGCTTGGCTCTACAAGAGATCTGATAAATTTTGACATTACGAGCCTTATGGTCTCGTTTTGGCAACATTTTACATGAAAATATTTTTGATGGGATTGCAATTTTTATATAGAGTCTGTGCGGAAAGAGAAAAGTCGTAGATTGTATGGGATCTCTTACATTCCACGACTCTTCTCTTTCCGCACAAGCTTTATTTAAGTATAATAAAAACCGGCCAAGAGCATGTCGGGCCACGCTCAGTGTAGGGTTCCGTAGTTACTCTTCCGTCACAATAAGCTAAACTGGAGCTTAAAGTATAGTAAATTGTTAACCAAGGGATGAAACGGTACCTTTCACGCGAGTTAAACAAATAGGCAAATTTTCATAATCAGTACCTAATAAGTAAGTCTTTTTACTATGAAGGGAAAACTTTTTGCGATAACTCAAAAACAGCTACACTGATCATGTCCGAGTACAAACTATAGAGTTTTCATTTAATATCTTTCTTAAGCTCTACTTCCACGATTTTTTTCATATTTTTTGGACCTATAGTTCAAAAGTTAGAGGGGGGGGGGGGACACTTTTTTTTTTCTTTCGGAGCGATTATCTCCGAATATATTCACTTTATGAAAAAATTTTACTTGAAAACCCCTATTAGTTTTGAAAGACCTTTCCAACGATATCCCACACTCTAGGGTTGAAGCGAAAAAAAAATTTCACCCCCACTTTACATGTAGGGGAGGTACCCTAAAAAAAATTAAATTTTTAGATTTTATTGTACGACTTTGTCGGCTTTATTGATTTATATATCCATGCCAAATTTCAGCTTTCTAGCACTAACGACCACGGAGCAAAGCCTCGGACAGACAGACAGACAGACAGACGGACATGGCGAAACTATAAGGGTTCCTAGTTGACTACGGAACCCTAAAAAATGGTAAATAACAGCCCCAACTGTTAAATATTATTTTTATTATAGCGCTAACACTTACTAACGATGCGAGAGGAGGATGCGTGATGGTGGCAAAGAGGTGTCAAGACGGTACGGTAGGATGGTGACCATCCGGGCGACGCTACTGTCTCTGCTGGTGGTGGCCGCCAGCGGTTGCTATCTGTTTCCTAGTGGTGAGTACCGTCTTGTTATTATTGTAGTCTGTATCTACTATCACTATCGTTGGAGGTGGTGGCAGTGGTGCGGAGACAGCACGGCAGGATGGATGATTGGTGACCGTCCGGACGACGCTACTGTGTCAGCTGATGCTAGTTGCGAGCGTTTGCTATTTGCTTCCTAGTGGTGAGTTTGATAAAAAAGATCAATCTGCCATGTGACCAGCCTTACTCAAGCCAAAGTCGAAGCACCCGCGATTTAGACCTAACACGAAACATTATTTTATTTTTAAAAATAATCAAAACTGCATTAAACAAATCGCATGTCTCGCCCGAGATTCGAACCGACAAAAACTTCTAAAAAATAATTTGACGCTATTTTATTCCACTAGTCGATACAGTTAAAGTTCTTCAAGAAACATTAGGTCTTACTATCGACTTTTGTACAATATATCTGTACAATCAGTACACAATAATATTTTTAGACAAGCGAATTGTAAGAATTCTTCAAATGCAATTTTGTTTCTTTTCTTTTTAAGTAAAATGAGCTAACTTAAGGTTTTAAGGTAGTTTTCCTCCAGGGCCCATAATTTTTATCCACTCTATATACTTACTCGTATGCTCATACTTTGAACTTCGAACTGGACAAACCCAGACTTGCGCCTGATCTCTGCTAATTGGTTAAGTTTTTTCTTCTTCACTACTTATAAGTACTTATCATAGTCCAGAAAAATGCTAATCTTTTGATAATAGTTTTATTTTTGTACAGTTTTATTGTTACATAATGTCCATCGTAACACTTTTGTCTAGACGTAACTAACCCCTGTATTGGGGTGACGTGCGGCCCAGGCGCCCAATGCCGGCCATCGGCTGACGCCCAATCTTACACCTGCGAGTGCCCAACTTCGTGCCCGAGCTACGGTGACCACGAGGGCTCGCGGCCGCTCTGCGCCAGCGACGCCCACGATTATCCGGGCGAATGTGAGATGCGAAGGGCCGCCTGCGAAACAAACACAAACATTACCTTCAAGTATTACGGCAAATGTGGTAAGTACATTCTTTAGCATTGTCTACACCCCCACCAGGCCACTAAGTAAGCATGCTTCTTAATCTTATTAGGCCGGGATACGAATTTTCTTCAGATAGGAAGACGACATCACCCATGCGACTGGACAACTATGGAGGAAAGTGACATTACCTAAAGATAGCAATGGTCCATCTACTTTGGAGGAGACCTTTAACCTCAGCTAAGAGGGGTTCTCGCGTGACATTATTATTGACTTTTACTTGATTTAATTTTGATTGTTGAAAAGGTGTACATTATAAATATAAATATAGGTAATACATTAACGCGCCTTTATCTCCCGTAGAAATGCTGATGTATCTGATGCCTTTATTAGTAACGTATATCTTCTTACACAGATCCTTGCGCTGGCGTGACCTGCCCAGATCCAGAACTGTGTCAACTCGACGAGAACCGAGCTCCATCCTGCCGCTGCGCAGAGCCGTGCCCGCTCGAGTTCTCCCCTGTTTGTGCATCTGACGGCAAGACCTACTCCAACGAGTGCCAAATGCACAGGGAGTCTTGTCGCGCTAGAAAACAATTGAGGGTCATCTTCAAAGGACAATGTAGTACGGGTGAGATATTATACCTATCACGTTCACCCTCGTTTATATCCTGTCCAACCTAACTTCAAGAAACTTGAACGAGTGTTCAATACGGTGAGTTTTATCGCAGCAGGAAGCAGCTGAAAATTGTCTTCAAAAGTCAGATCATTTAATGTTTTACGTCATACGCAATGCGATGCAATGCAAATGCTGTATCGATGTCTACTATCATCTAAAGCACCAGTACCGTTTCTGCAGTTGGAGGGAGGATTATTGTTTATTTTGATTTTAGCTAGAAATCAGTAGAAACTATATGTAAACCTGGACTTGAACCTAGCCTTGCCTTTTTATGTTCCTTACTTTTTTACTATTCTACACAATCTTTTAGTTATTCTTTTGAGTTTGGAATTTTGCTGACAGGAGTGAACCCATGCGCGGAAGTGGAGTGTCGGCACGGTGCCGAGTGCCGCGTGGAGGGCGCCGGCGCTGCGGTCTGCGCGTGTCCGCCGCCGTGTGAGCCCGTGCTGCGTCCCGTGTGCGGTTCTGACGGCACCCATGACAGCGAGTGTGAGCTGCGCCGCGCGGCCTGCCTTCTCGGGAGAGAACTGCGTGTTCTCCATGCTGGGCCCTGTGGTGAGTGAGGACTGTGTAAACTTCCTCTAGAAGGAAAGAGACCTTTTATAAACTGCGTTATTAAATGCGCTAAAAAGCTATTTGCGCTCGCCGAATGTCATGCTTATCACAATATTATACTATAAGGGCGTTGCTCTATAGAAGCAGCGTGGTTCTAATGAAATAAATTTACTTAACCCTTTTCCTGGCCGCACCAATCTAGGTACAAAGGTATTCCCAAAAATTCCAAATATCGATACCCTAGTTCACAATCGTACTAACAACGCGGAAATTTTGTGGATGTAATTTAGACTTTGTCTGTTCGCTACAGTACTAATTAAGTAGGTACAACAAATTTTTCTGCGTAATTAGGTATATGTTCCAATTAATCCCGTTTTAATGATTCATTTGAATATAAGTCACATTTGCCTGTAATCTAAATTGAACCCTAAATCGGAATACTAAAGATGAAATTCTATTGGCGCTTATGTGGCCAATAAATCGTATTATGCTTGGATAAGGGTTAAGTTGCATACAATTTATGGTCATAAATTTACTTAAGCTACATTTTGTCTGTTAGATACATTTTATCAGTTTTAGTTTTACTATGAACGATAAATGACCTATCGTCTTCAGGTTCAAACGGTATCTGCGCGGGCCGCGTGTGCCCGCACGGCGGCGAGTGCGTCGCCTCCGGCGGGCGCGGCGTGTGCCGCTGCCCGCGCTGCTCCAACGAGTTCGCGCCCGTTTGCGGCTCCGACGGCATCTCCTACGGCAACCGCTGCAAGCTGCAGCTCGAGGCGTGCCGGCACCGCAGGGATATCACCGTACTGTACGACGGACCTTGCAGTAAGATAATAATCTGTTAAATCTGTAGTCTGGCTACGCATTTCCGTCGCTATAAAAAGGTGACAAAAGTGAAAACTGTGGAAGGGTTAATGATCTAGAGGAATTTTAAATTTCTAGCATTTTTTATTGACAGACATGGTTGGCCAGACTAATTTTTTGAATCAAAATCCAGACCTTTATCTCGTTACATATAACATAGCCTGGCTTCCGACAAATCCTTTATAAAGGCCTACTCACGAATGTCGTTTAATTTCCAGATGGATGTGAGAACAAGAAATGCGAGTTTTATGCTGTATGTGAAAGCGATGGAATTTCAGAAGCAAGTTGTGTCTGTCCGAAGCACTGCGAGGAAGGAACGGTTAGTATTCTGTCATTATTCAGAACTAAAAATACCTAACCTAATTTAATTTGAAGCAGACCAATGATTTGCTGCAAATACAATTATTTGGCTACACTTATTTCAGGAAACTGAAGAAGTGTGCGGCAATGATGATAAGACCTATAGCAGCATATGCTCGCTGCGTGATGTAGCTTGCCGTGAAAAGCGGCGACTCCACGTCAAACATATGGGCTCTTGCGGTGAGTTACTTCAACCCCAGTATGTCTACGTCTAGTTTAATAAATTCTCACTCGTGTTTCCTCTTAGTGCGTTGTACTAAAGAGATGACCAAATAGTTTTGACATACTTTTCGAACATGGGCAGTATTATCTAATTTGGGTATTAATTTTCTTCATCTAGTTTTTAAGTCCACTCATAGGTACAGTCAGCATTAAAAGTAGCAGATCAAACAACGCTTCAAAAGTATCTACCATTTTGTAACAGCTTAACAAAAAGGGATGATTCTATATGTAAAACAATTAAAACTGAAAAAGATATAGTTTTGAACGTGTATATCAGATACTTTTGGCGCGTTGTTTCATCCGCTACTTTTGATGCTGACTGTACAACGAGTCCGGTAGAGTCTAGGTACGTACTACAAACGAGGATTTTAGATTAGAGGATATTGTCGACTAGGGATGTGGGTCGTTAAGGGCGACTGATGTTACCATGACAAATACCAGGGCATAAACGACCAAGTATTACTCGATAGCGAGGCGAGCTGCATGACTACGCGGGATTAACATGGACTAAACTGGCTACTGACAAACGGAATTACTCGAGAGTGAGGTGAGATGGGGCTTTACCCAACAATGGGATTCTTTGTACCTAAATGCACAAAAGAACTAACCAATTAAATTATTAAAGAATAAAATAAAGGTTACTTACTAAACATGAAATTTAAAATGTTTTACTAGGCTAATAAATATATAATAATAATTTTACCATTTTGATAGCCGATATATTGCTACAATACTATTCCAGAGTCATGCATCGGCGTGGAGTGCCCAAGCGGCACTTGGTGCGCGCGCGGGCAGTGCGCGTGCTCCAACCCGTGCGCGGACGTGCCGCGCGAACCCGTGTGCTCCAACACGCACAGCACGTTCGTGCACGAGTGCGCGCTGCAGCGCGCCGCGTGCGAGGCGCGCATGCGCGGCGAGCCGCCGGTGCGCGTCGCGTACTATGGAGAGTGTGCGGAGGAGGAACACACTACGGCGGGTACGTTCTTAGGCCGCGGACTGGACGCACACGACCCGCGGGGCGACGAGCGGTAAATCTTGCTAGAAATTTTTGATGTCACTGTAAATGTTATATTGACTTGTAAAAGTGCCCTTGACCCCTACTTACAGAATAAATTCTAACTAACTATTGTGACGCAGTGATCCAAAGAGGGTCTTGGCCTCCAAAACGAGAGAACGCCACCTGTCCCGATCCTGTGCCACTTCCTGCCAGTTATCGGCTTTGAGTTGGCACAGATCCGCCTGTACACTGTCGCTCCAGCGGTATTCTAGAATTTAGATTTTTTTTCTCAACCAAATTTACATATGTACGGTCTTGAGCGGCCGCTCGTCGCCCTGCCAGTCGCGTGCGTCCATTCCACGGCCTAACTAATTACAGCAGTCCGCCAAGTCGTTGCTCTACGCTTATGTGCATAGGGCCTCTTGCACCACACGCCTGCATGATTATATTTCATTATTAATATTTGTGCTTGTATGATTTTTTTTCAGCCAGCACAACACATTCACTGCCAGCGAACCGCTAGGCGGGTTCTTTCACTTGTTACTAACGCTACGACGACCTATGGTCGCCCTGCTAACCCTATATCGTAAATCACGTAACACATGCACTTACACGCAATTAAATATAAACGCTATATAAATTTGATCTATTAGATGGCGCCACTTTTTGTTATTTAACAAATTTAACGCATATCAGTAAAAGAATAAGGATCAAAGTCAAATGGCGTTCTAAAAGTTTTAATCATGTGTCGAAAGATGGCAGTAAATTTACTGTGGCTACAAAGTATTCTTTGACAATCCACCTTTATTTCAAATTCTCTTTGCTCCTACTCTGTACTCGTAACTAAAGTTTAGCCAAATAAGACAGAGCTTGATATTCGGATCACCGCTCACTTTCCTAGAGGTGCTCCACCGGCGCCTATATTGTTAATATTCAGTATAAGCGCGCTTTTTGGCCTTGCCAATTTTCAGAAGAGTCACAGGCTAAGCTTTGATGTAATCTATAATATTCGAGATGGCCTTAAGGCCAAACAGTGAATTAAATGCGCCATAGAAGGGCATCTCTGGCGTAATATTCCTAAAAATAATAATATGTCCTCCATTTACAGGTGTAAACAAAAGCGCTAAAATCACGGAGATGGCAAACGATATCTCAAACGAAAGAGAGAGAGGAGAGAACGAAAACTCCAGTGAACCAACCGGCACGGCGGTGTGCGCTCGCGTCCAATGCGCGTATGAAGCTACTTGCGCGGTTGACTCCAATGGACAACCAAGGTATGGATATATTAGTATTAGAGTGCCAAGTGTCGATACTTTTTTGCATTGGGACATGTTTTCGCTTCCCTATATGTTCTAGGTATCGGCACCAGAGTTGATGTCACGTTCTCACGCACACTACAATCGCAACATTTAAAGACACAAAGATTTTAAAGTAGTGTTGTTCATGATATTTTACATAATACAATAAAATACTAGACTTAAGTCACATCCACTCATTAATTAATTTACCACCGTGAGTGATTAGTATTCTAAATAGCCTTGTTTGTAAAATCATTCACCTCGACTCTCCTGCCGATATAATTTATAACATATATCATGCTGCATCTCTTGCTTTTATCAAAGAGAATTTGAAATAGAGGTGGATTGTCAAAGAAAACTTTGTAGCCACAGTAAATTTACTGTCATCTTTAGACACATGATTAAAACTTTTAGAACGCGTTTTAAAAGTTTTAATCATGTGACTAAAGATGACAGTAAATTTACTTTGACAATCCTCCTCTATTTCAAATTCTCTTTGCTTTTATATTATAAAGCATATAAAGTTGTTGTAATGGTTGGCAGATGCGCGTGTCTATTCGACTGCGCGGCTGCGGCGGCCGCGGCGGCGACGTCGGCGCCTGTGTGCGCGTCCGACCTGCGCTTGTACCCCACGCTGTGCCACATGAAGTTAGAGTCGTGCCGCCGGCAGGAGGAGCTGCGCCTGCGGCCGCTGGCGCTGTGTCGCGGGCTAGAGGTACACTAATAATTAGTGATTTTTAGTGTTCCGTACCTCGAAAGGAAATATATTTGTATGTTTGCCGTCCGTTCGTCCGTCTGTCTGTCTATCAAGACCCTTTTTCTCAGGAACCCGTGGAGGTATCAAGCTGGAATTTATATCAAATACTCAGGTCTACTGTCCCTTGGAGCTGTGAAAAAATCAAACTTCTAAGCCAACGCAATCAAAAGTATACAGTACAGTATACAGGGTACATCCCGTGAACTCAGTATCAATAGCACAGATAAAGGAAAAAATGCGAAAACCGTAAATTTTTAGTTACATCATATAATAATATATACCTACAGGTTTGTACGGAACCCTCGGTGCGTGAGTCCGACTCGCACTTGGCCGGTTTTTTAGATATTAAGGTATTGTTCGAACATCTACTAGCGACATCTAACGGCACTGCGGCGATAACTCCTATAATGCCCCTCTCCGTATTCATCTTATTCCGTCTCATTCGACTCTATATACGGTACGAAAAACACCTTGTTCGTTATCTATAAAATTTAAAAGCCATTTTCGGAATAAAACTATTTTTCTACAACTATAAATAAACGTCTTCATTGAACGAACCCTGTAAACCACCGAATCCTGCACAGGTATTAAAAGATACTGAAAACTGAACGACTTAATAGAAGTTCAACATCAAAGAAGTAGTATAGTATGTCTCGTGATAACCTGTTAATCTTATCATATCTTTTGGGACATCTTGCGTCTCCCCATGTTCCCCTTTTAATGTGGGTCCTGATCCCGATCTCGCGACAAAGCGGTGCTTTCGCTAGATTTGGATGCGCCTTGGTTATAAGACATAGGTAAACGTCAACTTGTATTTCAATGTTTTTGTGATTTTACAGTTCCGACCATGTGGCGACGATGAGCCGGTCACGGACGCGGAAGGGCGGCCCGTGGACTGCGGCGGCGGTCCGCATCGCAAGGACTGCCCTGTCGGCAGCTATTGCCATCACACTACTAAAGCAGCCCGCTGCTGCAGAAAGGGTACCTAAAAGGCCCCTTTCCACTAGACTTAGAACAGGACATTACTTTGTTTTATTTAGGTATCCAATGTAGTACCTAACAAACGGTCCCACCAGACGCGACAAAATATGTTTTTTTTTAAAGTCTTTAATTAACAACAGAATTCATTAGCTGCGACTTGATTAATAAATGACTATTTATTTGTTCAGACAAAACTCTACCCGAGAAAAAAACCTGCCAAGAATCATGGCACGGCTGCTGCGCCGACGGGGTGACGGCGGCGCGCGGGCCCGGCGGCAGCGGCTGCCCGGCGCAGTGCGGCTGCCACCGGCTCGGCTCCGTGGCGGAGCAGTGCGACGGCGCCGGCCAGTGCGGCTGCCGGCCCGGCGTCGGCGGCCTCAAGTGCGACCGCTGCCAGCCCGGCTACTGGGGGCTGCCGCGGATCGGGACCGGACACATGGGCTGTATTCGTGAGTTGCTCGCTTGCTGCAACACTCTGAAACAAAATGATAATATTGTATGTTCAAAGGCTCCTTTAGATAGATAAGATAAGAAGTATTTATTCGAACAAAAAAGAACATAATACAAAAACTAATATTTAAACGAACAGATAATTAAATTGGGCTAAAAGGTCCTCACTCAGCTTGATGTCTCGAAGTGAGGCTTAAGGCTAATTTAGCTTGATGAATGGAAAAGACGAGTTGGCATAGGATATTTCACCGTAGGTTATTGGTAGTACTAAATTGAAAAGATTATTTATCTAATCCTAGTACCTATGCTAAACTTTACTATGTCTAAAGTGGCTTCACACAAAGAACAGAGCTATTATTAGCAGTGTTTCCGCAGAAATATTAGCGAAAAAAGTTAAACGTGATTTTTTGCTAAATTTTATAACATTTCATTTGCAGCTTGCGGATGTTCAGCGTTTGGGTCAGTGCGCGAAGACTGCGAACAAATGACGGGGCGCTGCGTGTGCAAGCCCGGCATCCAAGGGCAGAAATGTACCGTGTGCTCCAACCACGAACACGCGCTCGGACCTAATGGCTGCTTCGATCGTAAGTACCATTTACAAACATCATACACTTGGCCAATAAATATAAATATTACGCATCACACCCTTTCTTATTTGTGACAAATGTGTGTTACAATGTACTTAGGTACTTTGGCTGTCTTTATTTATTTGATGGTGACAGTATCACGGCTATCAAATAATATTTACTTGGCTTTTTTCTAGTACCTACTTAGGCACCTATTTACCATATCACAAGCCTCTTGAAAGTACTGTAGCGCTTGATGGGTTTGTGCGCAATGACACGTATTTTTGTGTACAGCGGAATCGACGCAACTGCCAGCGACGAGCTGCGAGCACATGGCGTGCTACTTCGGCGCGTACTGCGTGGTGCGCAGCGGGCTCGCGCAGTGCGAGTGCGGCGGCGGCGACTGCGGCCCCGCCGAGGCGCCCTCAGTCTGCGGTAGCGACGGCCGCACCTACCTCTCCGCTTGCCACCTCCGCACGCACGCCTGTAGGACGCAAGCCGACATCGTCGTGCAGGCCTTCGGCCCCTGCGCCGACGACGGCCCGCACGTTAGGCGAGGTAGTCGCTCCACCGGCAAACTCACCCTCACGCGCCTCCGCCCCCGCACCCCATCTGCATCTGCATCGCTAGCGCCCGAGCGTCCCGACACCGGCCACGCGTCCACGGACACCACCGACAGCGGCAAGCCGGACAGCCCCGAGCCCGAGCTGACTTGCGTCGACATCCTCCCGCCGGTCGGATATCGTTAGAAAGAGCTAACTCCACTACCATTACACGCACAACTTTCATTAAGTATCCGCTAGAAGCACCCGTGTACCTTAATCTTAAGACGTATCGATTGATTAAATTTCCAGAAATGAACAGTGATGCACCTTTGCAAACGAATGAAGTCCAGTCCCGATGCGTTCCGAAGCCGGCGATGGTAGTAGAAGAGGTCGAAGACGAATTGACGAATGAGATTGGGGAATATTCGATTTACGATGAGTTCGAGGACGTAGAGGAAATATACAGGATGCCCCTGTTCGACGGCTATGCGCGGATGATGGCCCGAACGAGGCTGCCCGCGAAACGTTTTGATATCTGGGCTGAAGTGTCCGCAGTTTGCGACGAAGGCACGCTCCTCAGCGCGGCCGGACCGAGGGATAACTTGTGGCTCGGGTTCGGCGAAAACAAAGCTGTGTTACGTTGGAACGCTGGCAGCGGACCGATGGAGCTGCGTGCCGGGAAAGTGAGATTTGATGGGCGGTCGAAGATTTCTGCTAGGCGGTACAAGAAGGATGGAATGTTGCGGTTGGGTAAGGCGACCGCGAGAGGCTCGACGCCGGGCCGGATGACTTCGCTGGACCTCGACCCGTTCATCTACATCGGTCGGCCGCCGGAGAATATTACAAAAAGGTAACCATATAAAACGTTATATTTACTATTGTGGTAGAGTCGCCTCAAGTTTATGTAAAATAATTGATAAAATGACGAAAATACTAAATTATTTTCCTTTAAATTACTTAGTAGGTATTTTTTAACTTCTATTGACAGAGAATTAGGATGGGCTTGAAACCGGAATAAGTTTCTCTTTCAAAGAAGGGTCAGGAGATGTTCCCTTCCTAAAACGGCCGATTAGTTGGACTCTTTTCTGAACACGTCTGTCTCGTGTTGGCACACAGGCTGCCCGGAGCCCCGACGCTGTCCGGGTTCGTGGGCTGCGTGCACCGGCTGCGCGTGAGCGGGCGCGACGTCATCCCGCCGGCGCGCGGGCTCACGCTGCGCGGGCAGGGGCTGCGCGCCTGCACGCCGCGCAACCTCGCGCAGATCGAGTGCCTCTAGTCCTCTACTTACGCTAACCAACCTACAAGATCTCACCCGCGCTTACGTTATGTGCCATGATTGTATGCGTATCTTTTGAGGCAGATGTAAGGTCTACCGTTTATCTGAGGCGGCTGGTAAGAAGTTAATATGGTCAGTTACAGAGTGGTTTAAGGCCTGGCTGCATGAAGCTGAATTATATTATGTTAAGGGGACGTCTATAAATTACGTAAGGTGTTCAGTGGGGGATGGTGTCAAGCTAAAAAAATATAAATATTACTTAGGGTTGGGGGAGGAGGTCTTGGCAAATATCCCGTAATATACTACTTTCTACCCTGCAATTACTAACCACTCTGAACAAAAATAACTATGTTGTTGTATTTTTTAAATAATGGATTAATACAAATGTTGAAATATCTCACGTGAGATGAGGAGGTCGAGGCAAATCTCACGATATCTCATCTGAGAGGGAGAGGGGTAAAAAATCCTCAAAAACACCTCACACCATTCATGGACGCCCCCTAAGTGTAAAAAAGTGCGGCAGGTAGCAGAAATTAATCGTGTCTTTTTCCAAAGACCAAACCGAATACCTTTACCAACAGCCTGATATAAGTGGTTCCTTAAGCACGATAGGATTGCACCCGTCTAGGTTCGATGTAAACGGACCATAGGAAAGATACATAGGGAAAGTTTTATATCTATATTAGTTTTAGGGGATAAAACGTTTATTATTGAAATATGTATCAGTTCTGCATGCATTTTCTGCTACGGCACGGGATAAATCCTGCATGTTACTCTTTTTTTGTAAATTAGAGCTAATTTTACACTAGACACTTCATAGCTTATCTAAATGGCTCAACAATTAAAGTCCATGAATGTACAGTCAACGTCAAAGATATGTTTAAATTTTTCGCCTTATTACAAAGGATTAAGGTGCTAAAGTGTAAACGTATCTTCGACGTCAACTGTACTTAGGTCATAAGTTCTGTCACAAAGGTTTTGACTGATAAAATGTAATACAAAGCTTCTGATAAGAAAAGTTTGCCATGCCATGCCAAGCTTGTTTTATACTGATCAAAACGTAATATAACTAGTTTAAAATTTAGATCGCGTCTTTGTTTACTCGTTAGACGCGAATACGCGGCTGGATTGTGAAAAATAATACTTTACTAAAGGGAATAAAAATCAGTGTCACATTAACAAAATAGGTACAATTGTTTATTTGTATGAACCTACTTTATAAGAACGTTATTTTATAACCAACTAAATGCTCTCCGACAACTCTGTACTTCAGCTAATACCCTTCAAACTTAGGGTACTTTTCAGTGACACGCAAATTACTGCCATTCAACGAGTAAGTTTGGTAAAACACGTACAGTTGCAATTTTGGCAGTTCAATATACATTAAGTATATAGCTAAAGAAAGAAAAAAGAACTAGCTTTTGTTTTATGTAAGATTCAACCATGTAAAAAAGGAAATAAATAAATAGAGATCAAAATCACCTTGTACCGGTCGCATATTTTTGCATGTTTTTTTTATAAAAAAATCCGTATATTACATTGAATTATGCAAAACTGAGACAGCAAATTACGTTAAATTATATTGTAAGTAATTCAGCATTAAATAAGCTTTCATTTCAACCCATATATATATATATATATATATATATATATATATATATATATATGAATAATAAGGGATCTGTGCCTATAGCTTTATTATCAGTCAAAACCTTTTTTGACAGAACTTATGACCTGATTAAATACTTACATAATTATGAATGTTTGGTTAAATTACATATTTTAAAAGATAATAAATTAGGGACCGAAACTGTTGTGTAGCTAATTGTGGTGCCAAAAGCGTTTTACAAATTGGGATTTGGCTCAAAATGGGATGACTCATATCATCTCATGTCATCCCATATATTTAAAACTAACAATCATTTGTGAGTTTTAAAATGTTATCATCTTCTATTTAAATCCAAATATAATGAATGACTGTCAAAGCAATAAAAGATAGCTATAAATTAATATCGTATATCACTCTTTTAAATGACTTTTTTCAATTTACCTAATTAAAAGTGTGTATTCTACGTCTACTTACATTTATAATGAGAAATGTGATAAAGGTTATGAATTCATGTAAAATATCAAAGTGTATCACTATTTTCTATGACATATCTAATACTGTACATTTTTAATAAAGTGTCTTGTTATTTACGTTTGATTATTATTTCCCACTTAATTCCTTATTCACTTTCCTTACATACTATCATCATGGGTTTAATCAAATAAGGCTTGATGAAACAAATGAAATGCCAAGAGATTCAATGGCCGATTATTTTACAAGTATAAGCACTTGCTACATCTGTAGAAGCCTTAAGAGGGAAGAAAAGCTTTGCGATCTTAGCCGAACTTAGAGGATTTAACAACTGTAGACGCCATGTTTGTAATTTTCTGTTCAGTCTGCCGTTTTTTGCGGGGGAGGGGCACTTCAGTTGTTAAACCCTCCAAGTAGCCGAACGTACCTACGTAATTTTTTGATGAAATTTCCATTTCGGGAGAAGACGATGCTTGGTTCAGTTAATAATATTGTCATCATAATTGTTTATAAATTACTTAAAAGATTTGAGAACCGCACTCTGTATAAAGCACTAAAATAATATAAGACGGTATTTTATTTCAGTAGTATATTGATATAAATACCACCACAATAGTATGTTTTTAACATTGGCAACATGTGCGAGTGAGACACCGCTTTTGCTATCTCAAGTGGACCGTTTTCTCTAGTCTGATAAGAACACCTTTCTGCCTCAGTGATAAGGTTTAATTTACATACTATAACAAAAAAAGTTAGTGTGCTCCACTTTATATCTCCATGCGTCTCCCTTCCCTGTGTTGCTCGAAGATTGTGATGTGTCACAAAAGTGCGTCCACTGATCCGTTGTATGCGATGCGTCCGATGCTTGCGATGCGGCGCTCTGTGGACGTTTACTTCAAGACCGTTATTAACGCCCGCACCGCTGCTCGCTGGAGTCCTGGGCGGCTACCGGGAAAATCGAAATTCGTCAATTGCGGGCTTTTTTCTCTGTCACTCTAATGACGTCTTACTAAGAGTAAAAGAGAAAGATCCCCGCAATTTGCGAATTTCGGTTTTCGCGGTAGGCCCCCTGTACGCGGCCTAACCACGTCAACGAAGACGTACCCATTGACCAATTCCATTATATTTAAGTAGGAAGGAACGTGAAAGAACGAAATTCTTGTTTTTAGGGTTCCGTACCTGTACTTACCTCATAAGAAAATAAAACCACAAACTTTATAGCATCTTTCATTGAAATTATGTGTTAGTACACGTAAATAAATTTATTATAAACACGTTGGCCTCTTGTGTGGGCACGCCCTATACCAGTGGTTCCTAACCTTTTCAGTTCTACCACCCCTATGACTAACTAGGGAACCCGATTTTACCCCTACTGCCAATCTATATACACCGTGTTTTTATTGAATTTAGTTAACTTCGGGGTATCGGTAAGTACGTTTAAGGAAACTAAATGGCATAGTTAATTAAAAAAAAACATTTTTTTTTTTTTTTTACCATTTTTATTTTTATAAAAAGTAACTAAATGTTGCATATACCGTTGTTGTAACACGGGCATTACATTTAACTCAACCAAACAATTGAAAACTGTGACATATCAATGTCATTTCGAACGTCGATCGTCCGAGATAGTACTTACGTTTAGTAGCAAATGTATGAACTCGCACTAAACACTAATCAATAAGTAAACAGGCCCTAAGGCAAGTGTACACGCTCGTAAGGGCCTTATAAGATAAAAATTAATGATTGATTATCTCCGAAATGGAGTTAATTAGAATATCGGTGTCTTTGAGAAAGTTACTTAATTTAAGCTCAGGAATGCACCCTCGAAATTAACGCAAATAAAAAAAACACGGTGTATATATCAATATTTTTTCTTACAGGCCGAATTTCTGTTATATTTAATTGAGCTTGTTACCCCTGTAAAATACCAATTTTACCCCTACGGGGGTAATTACCCCCGGGTTAGGAACCGCTGCCCTATACCCTACACTCCTATACGAAGGTCAAGTATGAGTCGTTTTATGAAAAAAAAAAAGTTATTTCTAAAAACTGTGTGGTACGGAACTCTTGAGGCGTGAGTCCAATTCGCAGCTAGCCGGTTTTCTTTTCAACTATACACTAGATTAGAAGGTACCTACCATAAATTTGCTGCCATGCCAAACAGACTTAGTATTTGATATTGATAGTTTTCGGAAGTGCCAAAATTGTTGTTTGAAACTACATGAAACGTGTATTATTATACTATTAACCTCTATCTATTCCTAAGTCTAAGTAGATCATTCTATTTTGACGAGCTTTTATTCTGTCTACAGCAAGGTAGGTAGTTTAGGTACAGTTTTACAATTCGTGGTGGTCATTTGAACATTTATTACATTTTAAAAGTCAACTTATAATTTACGCAGTGTTGATACGTTATAATAGAAGTAGATAAATTTCTAGTCGTTTCGCTCGGTTTTCATCGTCGTCGGAGCACCATTATTTTCTTATCTACATTTCGGCCCCTCTTTCCTTTATAATCCCTCTTATCGCCGTCTACTTCATAAAAGCCAAGGACTTCAAATTTAAAGCCATTATTCCGTTAGACGAACAACTGAAAGCAAGTCGTAAAAAGTTTATTTTTTCAGCGTTTTTCCTTATCAATAATGAAATGATCATAACAACTTCGCTTCGTCGTTATGAGCAGCCATATTAATTTAAACGTTGGTAATTGTAGCTTCGGTCGCAGATACTTTCCGGTCTTGCACTTTAAACATCTTGTAACTCGTAACACCTATTAAAAGTCTTCTCCATTTAAAACGTAGATAATAAAAACTGTCTTAAAAAATATATAGAAAAATTAGGGAACTTGTATGTTCCCCATCTTTATTAGTAATCGATATCTATGTTTTTTGGGATAGATCGTGTCTTTTGCGAAGACGCGTGCCTTAACTCGTATTGTCATGTTATGTCCTGTGGTTAGATTTGACAAATCTGCGCGTCACCATGGATATGGAAGGTAGAGGCAAGGAACAGAATCTCCATAGGCAGAACTGTTGCAAAAGTGTCCAGCTGTCAGCTATAAATAATAGTTCCAAATCTCTTCAGAGTAGCGCTAGAGCTAAGAACCTAGGCATCATTGACGGAGTGAATTGCGCTGTCTATGATTAGATTTTTTTCTCAAGTATTCTACCTATTTATGGTTTTTTGTCGGACACTTTTTGGTATATGGAGATTCTGTTCCTTGCCTCTACCTTCCATAATCGTGGACGACCGTACTATTATGTACACGAACGACAAGAACTACTAGTCGCAATATTGGGAAGTACGAGTACCTAAGAAAATTATGAGTTTTAAAACAAAATATTTGTAAGTATCCTGTCGAAATACAAACCGGAGTTATAAGAGGTATTGTTCCAAACTAATAGGACTTCTAAATGGAAATCTAATCGGAAGAGACTATGCCTATAACAAAGTCGGCTTTGTCAGCTAACAAGAAACTGCCGTTTGTCAGCTACTATAAGACCAGATGGCGGCTCACCCTGTAGCCACATGAGCATGAGCACTCACTTAGGCGTGAGGCATTAATTTCGTCATAACAGTCGTTTGCCTAATCGCCTGCCACGCAGTAATATCGCTAAAAGCCACCATTCACGTTCCCCTGCGTCGCTGTGAACGCTCGTCGTTACCGGAGACTTTTTCTAAACGAAATGAGATGAAAATTAGGGTACGAGATTTTGAATTTCAAATCGAGCGAAAATTGGCGGTAGCACAAGTGGGCTAATAAAGAGCTTGGTGTTAACTTGGTAGTTTGAGAACTTGCTCGTATTTCCTTTGGTGTTTTTTAGGGTTGCGTACCGATTCTAGTACCTACATACCAGATGTTGCCAAATAGAACCTATTACTAAACCTCTCTGTTAACGCGGCTGTATCGCCTGTATCTTATGAACCGTTATAGGTCGATAAATAAAAAATATCACAGAATGCGTCCCCTTTACTTAATTGACAAAATAAAAATAAAAATTGTATTATTGTTAAAGAAAAAAATATTCCTCCAGCCGGTGCTACATTAAGGTAAGCAACCATTTAATTTGAAATATAAATTTAATATAGCTAGTTATTTACTTATGCATTTCGGTTTTCCAGCTTAGCTAAGTATACCTCATTTGGAGACTTACCAGCCGTCATTTAAACTTAAATCGAATCTCGTGTGCTGCCCTCGTCCAAGTTCCCCCTTGTTGGAGACCTTCTGGTTGCATCCTTCGGTTCGCTGCATTCACTCGAGAATTTGTAAGTGTGTAAATATACGATCGTATTGCCATAACTAGGTCGCGCATACATACCTACTATACATAGGCTACTTGTTGTTGGTACATTTGTCCCATCCCTATTCCACTATAAAAGTTAACTACAACGTCAACTCTCGAATGTTTACGCTCCGACCGAAACGGAAATTGTAATATCAATTTTAAACAGTAGTCCTCGCTTTATCAGTCTTAATTTTCTGCGTCGCAATCTCGTCGCTTCCGGATGCACATAAACAGTAAATAATAGGCGGATTTGTTCGCTGAGCCGAACCAATGCTCCTGAAATGGACTAGCTTTACGATCCCGTCTGCGAGCTCCGAATTTCAATGACGAAATAAGACTGAATGAGTGAAATATGAGGGTACATGCGAGGTTACGGATCTTATGTGGGACGTTAGGTATGTTTAGTGTTAGATTTCCTGTGTTAGGAATTCGATTTCGAGTTGAATCGGTGCTGGAGCACGCCTATTGTGTTGACGGCGAACTTATATCCTGTATGGGCGCAAGTTCTAGGCAACTATGTCATTGTTATTTGCAATTGTAATACTCAGCACATCGAAATCATCGCACTACCGACAGTACCTAGATAAAGTGGAATGGTAATATTGGTTTGGTTTTTGAACGAGGTAGAAACTAACAAGTGTGCCAAAGCTACAACTTTTTCATTGCACTTTTGCATTGTTTTAAATTCATTAACTTGCAATGTGTGTAGACTTTATACCTTTGCTGTAACAATTTTACAGATTTATTTACGTTCATCTCAACTGTTAATAGTTATATACTGCGTGTATTTTTGATGCGACCACATATTCTAAGGGTAATTGCTATAAATAGATCCAAATGAATTTAATTTTCTAAAATAATATAACTTTTAGTTTTCAATATGAAATTATTTAGGACGCACTTTTGTTTTAACGAAAAAATTAAAATCATTTCATAGCATTAAAACCTGAGCGCCTCGTTTCAATTTGCGGTTGTCTTAATGTAATATCATATTGTATGGTGTTGATCATGCAATGTTACGCTACTGTCGAGCTGATATGATAAGTGAGCTGGTATAAATTTGCCTTTGTAGGTACATAACATTTTTTTTGTTAACCTGTTTATGTCCAATAAAGTGACATACATACAAACATACATACATATGATAAAAGATCTGAAGGTGGCTTAGTAAATTTGTGACAAGACGACGCAACCTCAGGTTTTAGGCTCAATAAAATTGCCTAGATCAATGTAAATAAAATTATTGAATGTAAAATCTATATATTATTTCTTAATGCCGATAGTATTTTCTTTGGTCAAATTACAACTGGGAAAACTGGTCTTACGTACTAAAAGAATGGCGCCTTAGCTCAGGCGCAGGTATTCACGCACGCGATGCGATGAATGGAATTACTTGCCGCGGCGTAACTGCTTCCCGAAAACACGGCATTATGTTTTGCGACAAACGCGTACGTTAAAGGCCGCGGCACGCGCATTGCACTTTTCCTACGTTGAAACTAAATAGGGCAACTGTTTTATACGTACAACGCTGCGTTTGTCAAAAAAATACGATTACCGCAGCGGTAATAGTGGCCTCCAAGCAGGTGAACGTGTGTGAACAAAACAAAATGGCAGCCTTGACCATGTTTATCTTTACAATCTTTAAAAATTATTTAATTAATTATTATATTATTAATCAAATCATCATCAATAATGACATGCACAGTGCACTGCACAACGTCAAATTACAAATAGATGTACAAACCAACATGGATTTTAATGTCATGCGCAAGCGATAATCGTTTGCGTTGAACGGACGCGTTTCAAGCAATAAACAAGGATAGGATACTCGTAAGGCCTGAGTGGACGGTTGAAGCGGAGCGTTCGGCGGGGCGTACAGCGTGGCGTCGGACTCACAAGTGATTTGATCACGTGCACTAAGGCCGCGCTTATACGTTTGCATTTGTTTAAAATGCACGCCGCACGCCCCGCCCCGCTGCACGCCCAACTCGAGCGTCCACTCAGGCCTTACACATACACTTACTATGCAGATATATTATTTTTTTATGTGCGTTTGACGCATTGCGTCTCGCACTGCGTTCATCACCCAAAACTGTCTGTCTCGTAATTAGGTAAATCATCTGACGGCCTACCAATTACGCCTCAATTGAAGTAAAAGATAAAGATGCCCGCAATTTGTGAACTTCGGTGTTCGCGGTAGGCCCTCTGATGTATAATGATGTGCGACAAACGCATCGCGTACAACGTAGCGTTTACCGCATTAAAACAACCGCGCGCTTTGTAAATAAGAGTAAGGGCCGTTGGCATCGACGAAGTACATTTATGTTACTGATGGTTTGGTGCAACTGTCCCTAAATATCAAATGTCGTTATGTAAGTAGCTAACATGTCTTACACTTACAACATTATCGTCTGAAGTGTTATAGTTTCGAGAGTGGTGGGTGTTAGACCTTACAGTAGAATAGTTGGATTAGATACCCACACTTTGTCTCATCCCTAAATAGGTTCCCGCAACTGATAGATCACTTCGTCAATTGGCAGTTTGAATTGGCTTACCTGCTTACACGTATTAACTTTGTCCATCGGGTTATCTAGATTAACAACAAAGTATTTATTTGTGCGTGCTTGTAAACTAGTTATCAAACGAGCTGGGAAACAATAAGTAGGCGTATCTCGGGCGTGTAGAAGGTAAAGGGTCGGTGTCATGGGTCGAATTACAGAAACGGTCGGGTGTAACAAAGGAAAGTTTATAAGAGGTGTTACTGCTAGGCGCAGTGTCGCGATTATGGGCTTATCTGCACATAGCTTTAAAACAGTTGTTGTGGTATTGTTGGAAATCCTATATTACTGCCATCACACTGTGAAACAAACATTATCTCTGGCGTTATGGGACGTTTTTGGAAATATAGTATAACTACTTATAGTAATCATTATCGGAGCTACCCAAAAAAAGCGCAATACTTATGATATTCGTATAGCTATAGCTGGTTTTGAGGTTGGGGTTTCCTAGCCTTGCAGTTGGTACCTACTTTCATTAAATTTGAATCCTAATTATTAGCATAGGTATATTAATGTCAGTATATTGCAGACATTAGGCATTATACGACTTGTACCTATTACCGTATGATGAGAAACAATAGAAATGCGTAGGTATTACTTTCACAGAAAAAGAAAACTTCTTTAGAAAAATAGATATCTGGGGTCACGGAAGTGCCCCCGCCAAGACGAGCAAAGCAAAGCGCAAGAGCACTACCTACCTTTTCTCGAAGCGCTTCGTCGTTTTTTTGAACCCTCATAACTTGGGTTTGGATTATACCAGCTAAACACAATTCTCGGAATATAATGTTAATCGTGAACTTATTAAGCATACAAAATTTCAATTGCATAACTCTCATACTTTAGGTTTTATTCTAATCCAAAAAAAACCTTTTTCGTCACACTCACTCACTCACTCACTCACTGATGATTATCAAAACCTTGAGGGTACTTCCTGATGTCCTGGGAAGCTGAAATTTGGTATGTAGGATAGTATTAGTACAGTCACGTCTGAAAACATTGACACGATCGAAGTGCGAAAAATATATGTAGGAAAAATATGTGTATGATGATTTATGCCTATATACACGACTTTATGGCCCATATATTAGGGTAGTGTATACATATTTTTGGCACTATGGCCGTATAGATATTTTCAGACGTGACCGTACACATACAACAAAAAAATTAAAAAACTGGAGATTTTTTGCTCCTAAGGGGGTGAAAAGGGGGGTGGAATTTTGTATGGGGAATCAATAACCGCTGAACCAGTTTAGTTGAAATTTGGCATGTAGTTATGGGGACAACTATCCTTATATAGAATAGTTTTCAATCCTAAAATCACCCCGTAAAGGTGAAAAAAGGTGTAGAGTTTGTGAAGTTAGGGCTTAAAAGCTTGGCTCTACTTGTTGATCTCTTGAGATCTGATAACTTTTTGACAGTGCAAGCCTTATGGTCTCGTCTTGGCTATATTTTACATGAAAATGTTTTTGATGGGATATATTTTACAGCGACATGTTTCAGCGCCTTGAAACTATATAGTAGGTATGTAACATAATAGTTCAGTTCAGTGAATTTCCAAAAGAATACACTGTAAGCGCAATCCTACCGTTGATTTCCTTTGATATATAACTAAGAAGAATTTACTTGTTAAACGATTGTCCATTCTCTAACGAGACTTAACAACGATTGTGGCAGAAGATCGTAAACATAACAAAAGTATATTATGAGAGTTTTGCAAGTACTATACTAGAATCCACCGACATAATTTAATATACCTATACCGGTTTTTTCCAGCAGGATTCCCCACCGATACACGTTTAACATAATCGCATAAAATCAAATTAGCATTACAGCCATACTATGTACCAATTACAAGTAAATGGAATTTAGCGTTTAAACATGAAAGCGTTTGAAATACCTCGGTGCGTGCATAATATTATATCGCGGTGTTTATTGCGGAATATTTTCATAGGAAGCGCCTAGTCGGCGACATTGTTAGAATTTTCAAACGGGTTAATATCAAGAGGGCGGAATGTTTAATTACCGCCGTGACACTCGGCGGAGACAGTCGGCGCACGGCGTTTATTCTCACTACTTCGAGCGTTTTCCCGTGGATGAGCCAGTCTATGTGAACCCATAGGGTGCCTACACATACCTAGCTCCTCATCAGCGCTTTCCTTGTTGCGTCCTAAAGGAAGGTCGGGGTCCGCTCTGGAAGAAATTTTCCTCGTTGGATCTTTCAACTATGTGTGTATTAGATCGATTTTTTACGATTCCTTCAACGGTGGGCAGTGGGTGGCTTCACTATTTTTTGTTGTTATTGTGTCTCATGCAGTGGCGGATTTGCAGTATTGGCCGCCCTAAGCCCCAGACTCTGTAGTAAGTACCTACTAGCCACCCCTTTCTCAGCACTAATACTGGGCTTTGGAGCAAATCCGCCATCGGTCCAATGTGCTAAGAGCCAATAACAATATGAATTGCAACTTATTTTGTTGCGAAGTTTTAGTTCTAGTTTTAATTTTAGTTTTACCAGGCTTCATTAAAAATCAGCATCACGTAGTGTGTCCTAGGTAGGGTAGGACTCACTTCGTGGCATCAAGCTGAGTGAAGACCTTTTAGCACAATTTTCTGTTCATTTATATATTCATTTGTGTATGATGATTTATGTTCTTTTTGTGCTAATAAATTCTTCTTATCTTACCTCATTAGAATGAAACGATTCTTTGTTTTTGCCGTTTCAATCATCTGATTCCGCTCAAACCAAACCAACTCACTTACCGCCGCAGATTAAGGATCTCAAAGATTATATTCGCCGGATTCTTGTTTCGCCTGATTTTTTCAGTTACAGAAAATGAAACAAAACGATGGGAATATCGTAGGTTTCTTGTAGGTTTGTTTTTAATAAAATTGCGCTGTTTCCTTGAAAATATGAATCGTACCGATTTCTAGGTAGCTGCAGTTATGTCCTATTATGCAACAACAATAAAATATTAAAATATAACCACACGCTTTCTTTACCGAACAGATTTTATTGCATTTTTCCGACGTAACAAGAATCCGGCGAATCGGGAACTAACCATCTCGAAGTCTAACATAAAATGCTAGCCGTCTAAGTCATATTCTCGACAAGTGATAGGAATACCGGTGCAGTTCCCATCTCGCAGGTGTGGTTGTTGTGTGCAGGTATGTAGTTTGCTTATGTCAGAGTTTATGCTTGCCTCAGTCCGTTTTCATCTGTAATGAGGAATTAGGAAGCAGTTTCATAGAAATTAGATGTTAGTATTCATTTCTTAATGTGATTCTTGGTAACACCTAAATAATGGTATATATATATATATTATAGGACATAATTACACAAATCGACACTGCATCTTTTCGTGCGATGGCGCCAGGCGCCATACCTTTGGCCTATGCTCTAGTGGATTGCGCTACTTTTTGATATTTAACAAATTGAACACATATCAGTGAAAGAATAGGGATTAAAGTCAAATTTCGTTCTAAAAGTTTTAAATAATAAATAAATATTATAGGACATTATTACACAAATTGACTAAGTCCCACAGTAAGCTCAATAAGGCTTGTGTTGAGGGTACTTAGACAACGATATATATAAATATCTATAAATACTTAAATACATAGAAAACACCCATGACTCAGGAACAAATATCCATGCTCATCACACAAATACATGCCGGGACCATCAGCTTCGTAGGCAGGCTCACTACCCACTAGGCCAAACCGGTCGTCAAATCATGTGTCGAAAGATGACAGTACTGTGGCTACAAAGTTTATATTGACAATTTTCCTCTATTTCAAATTCTCTTTAGTTTTGGATACTTAGACATTTATATATATACCTATAATATACAAATGCATATATACAAAGAGAACACTCATGACTTAGGAACAAATATGGCGCTATGTTGCTAAATAATAATATGGCGCTATTTTTATGACAGTGATATTTACAAATTATTCTCTCATTATTCTGGCACTATTAGCCGGCCCCGAAAATTGCTATTGAAATCGTTGACCATTTTCCGGGTCTAGCTCTCCGTCTATCTAGATTCTAGTCAACGAAACCTGAAGGTATTCGTGATGAAAATACTGAGATTAGAGAAAACAAAAGAAACTGTGGCAGTTGGAAACAATAATAAACCGTGTTGCAAACATGAATGGTTGATATCTTCAATAAACAATAAAATCATCAAATTACTTAGAATTCATTCTGAGTGGGTAGATCTAAGAGCAAAATTATGTACCTAGCAAATAAACGTCTACAATTTCCATAATAAAGCTCGTAAGTGATCTCATAGATTCACTCTTCGTAGGGAATTAACGCTAAAGCCACGACAATTATTTACGGCTCTTCGCTCTCGGAATTACAGCTCGCCGCGCCTTTTATGTATTCACGGGTTATAATTCGCAAGCACATAGGATTATTTGAAAACGTAAACGTAGGTGCGGTCATATTTCACTGCGCGGTCGGGTGGCAGTTGCGAAACTAATCGCTGCAAACATGTCGGAAATTATCCTGCTGTAGGCTGTTCGTATTGTAGACGCACCACTATGATCTGCGAGCTCGTTTGGGATGCACTGACGGAATGTAGTATGGATTCCGGATTTATTTCAGTCCAATTGTCCCGGTGTACTGACAAATTTTAGCTAAACCGCGCTTTCTATGTGTGCGCCAATCGACCGTGCCATTCGATATTTATGTACCCGGTTTTGTTATTTATTTTCAGCAACGTTAACCACCAAGATTTTATCGAATGGTAGCTAAATCTGCCGGTGAATACGGAGCGTCGATCAGCAATAATAAACTGAGGTTGTTACGACGCCTCGTTGGAATGAGTCGTATGGCGCGGCGCGGCAAATGATCAAGTGTCAAATAGCGACCATTAAATTTGGATAACGCAGCTTACGTTTATATTTCGCACGTAATCCCCTCGCCTGTAAAATATGGCCGTCAGTAAATATTAAACTCAGCTATAATTTTGCCTGTGTCAGTGTCATAAATATTGTCCAGAGATTTTCATATTAATTGCAACTCCACTAGGACGCCTTTGTACCCATGAATTTTAATTATTTGACGCTTACGTTGACGTTGTACATACACTCTGGTTGATGTGTCAGCGCTAAAATGAAAATAAAATTCTTATTTTTGGAAATGAAATTCATAGCTCAATATCTCGTATGATACCCGACCGACGAAGGCTATGTTGCGTTGCGCGTTGGCGATCAATAACATTATAGTAAAATCCTTGTGAAATTGCACAAGATCAGTACCGGATCCCAGTCTCAGGTGTCGTTCTGACTGGGCGCGGTAACAGATAGTCCTAATTTATAGCCTGCCCTCGGTCCAAGAATGTGCCCATAGAATATATATATGTGAAAAATGCGGTCTCCAATGGTTCTACATAATCCTAATTCTGATTTAGTAAAACGACTTGTAAGCATAAGCGCATTTCACAGTTCATGCCTATTTACGTTTAGCAAATCTTCTGTAATTGACTGTTACAAATTGTATTTCCTCGGAAATATTTGTGTAATCGCAAAAAAGATGTAAACAGTAAAAGCACCCCTGCTTTTACTGTTTACAAGACAATTAATTGAATCCTGATGTCGTTTGCGATATCATAATTTTTATTATTTCCTTTCCCTGGAAGGAATAGGAATTTATAGGAAGGATCCTATGATTAGTTGTTGGAACACTTGTTACTTATTCTCAATAACGCAGCTGACAAAGTCATGGGTAGTGGTTATTGCGGGTCTCTTCTGGCTCAGGAACGAGATAAGTGGCGTACTGGAAGAGAGGCCTGTTGCTCAGTAGTGAGCGATAAAAGGCTGATATATTATGATGACGATGATAATGATGAGTGGTTATAGTTCGTTTTTTAGCATTAGAAAAAAGGTAAATAATCTCGACATTTCTTTTTATTGAAAAATGTTTTTTAAAAATCAGTAACCACCACTCATGAAAGAAAAATAATGTAAAAGATCATATGTGGTTTATAATTGTTTCATATTTCCGTAACTTATTTTTCAAAAGTGTTTTTCAATAAAAAGACACGTCAGAATTGCTTACCTTCTTTCTAATGCTAAAAAAACGGACGGGGTATGATATAAATACTTCTTCGTAATTCATAATAATAATCACTGTATCAGCCCTGATTGTTATAATGTATCGGATTTGGGTAATTTGTAAGCATTTTGAAAATTTTACTTGTGAGAATTGTCATTTCTTTAAGCGTCTTCTAAATGAGCCGTACTTTAAGGGAAATGTGTGACTAATTTCTAGAAGCCCTTCTTTACTATGTCAATCTCTAATTGTTGACGTGTTACCCATTTCCTCTGCATACACCACAAGGTACACACTTATAATCAAGCACATTCAATCATCTTTACGCTCGCTGGGGGTACACGCACATTACGCACGAGCACCGTGGGCGGAATCTGCAATCATGATTATGATTTAAAGCCTGAGTGAAATGTGACGATAAACGTGAAATTTTGAAATTGCGCTAAGTCGTCCTACCTTTGAATACGTGTAAGTTTCTGTTAAAATAATTCTGAGCTGATTTGCCGTTCGTACTGTGAAACTTAACAGAGCACAGATTTTTACAGTTGCAATTAGAATAAGTTATAAAGGTTAGCAAATAGATAATAAACCCACACTTGAAGGATGAGTCATATTTGTTATTATGATTTAGTAATTCTTTGCTATCGATATCGATAACACTAGAGTCCATATTTAATTAATCTTCAGCAGACTAGCACTGGTACGTTTTTGCTCCCGAAAGCCCGACAGGCCCGGATTTAGGGACCTAGGGCCCCTAAATGAAATGAAAATCTTTATTTCAGGCAACTAGTGGCCCATAAATAAAACTAAACCGAACATAGGTACATATAATAACAATATATTTTAAAACTAAACACTACAAACTAACTAAGCATGACACTAAGAAATTGTGGGGGCCCCTTCTCCATTCAAAACTATTGCTAGGTTGCCTGGGCCCCTAGGCCCGGGCCTTATGGGTGAGGGCGGAAATCCGGCCCTGAAAACCGGGCTATGAGCCATTATGAGTGGCTTTGACGCGGGCGCTATAGCCGTCAATTTCCTTGATAAAAAAAGTCACGGATTTAATGAAATAAATAATGAGTTGGGTGTCGCTATTCTGAGATTATGAATGACTTATAATAGCGACACCCAACTCACAAGGAAAGTGACAAATACAGCGGCGACATTAATGTAACTGATGAAGTAATGTCGCAACAGTAATGCAGCTGCAATTGCCACCTGACCGTCACCTTAAAAAATGCTTGGCTAATTACGAATCCCGGAATTCCCCGAGCATACCTATATGCTGTGCTGGGGTATTTATAGGTCGTTAAGGTTTCCACTTTAGAAGACTGCCTATAACTTGTTTTGTTGTTTCATATCAACGGCGAAGAGAAACCTCGTTACGAGCTACGCGGCGGCTATAAGATATATAGTCTAGGTTGTTTATTGATATCTTTTGTACTATATTGCGTTTATAGAGACATTTGGGTAACAAATGGACGTTCTATAGACGTGGAAAGGAAGCGTTAGTCGGTTCCGCGACAAATCAAGATGGTGTCGGTGATAAACGTCGCATCCAATTGCCGGGTGTCCTATTACAAGGTGCGTGGTGTTATTTACGCGAGACCAATCAGTATGGAAATATGTGGGGTAAGTGAACGATCTGGAGTGAGTGGGTGCAAACCGCGGGCGCGGCGCAGCCTTCGGCACGAGTTGCGCTCGAGCGCACGCTACCACTAAACCCTTGATCTTTTTTGGTAGCGCACTTATACAAAAATGTTCTGACCTACTGAAACTTCCGTACTTGTTTATTTACCCGAGATGCGGGCCGTCGCAGTGTTTGTATTGTTGACGCTCATATTTGCGAATGCCAATATGATGGACGCGCAATTATCGGTCGCAAGAGTGCTTTACGGGCAACAGCGATCCGTTCCGTTCAGCTGTAACAACATTGTTTACAATAGAGTATTTATGAAACGGATTACTTTGACGTCGAAATATATATTTACCGGAAAAGTGTACGATGTGAAAATTGGTTATAACGATACGCGGACCTATAAAGTGACGATTCGGAGAGTGTTAAAAGGTGATATGAACGACGTTGGTGTGACGGTTAGGTTTGGCGCGGAAAGCGCGCTGCGTTTCAGCGGGGCTACAGTTTTAGTGGAGAGTTCCCGCCGATTCGAGTGTCCGCCGCTGCGCATTCGAACCTACGCCATATTCCTACTGGAGAAGAAGCGCGGCAATAGAAAACCGTGGCTGGATTTAGTTGTCGAACCTGTGCCGCTGACGCTAAGGAATCTGGAGATAATCGAATCAACTGTGAAAGGCAAGTGTCTTTTTTTTGTCAATATTTTAACTCGTTGACTTGGTCAAGGAATTTAATTTCAGTACCATTTCGTACCTTGCCACAGTGACAATAGTATGAGGTCGCTAGCGACTTTCACATTGATTGTCATGTTACAAGGTAAAATTTAATGATCAAATTAACTCAAAGAGATGTTACTTTAAATTAAATAAATAAATATATAGGATATTATTAGAAATATTTTTGTCGTTTTTACTTACCTACACTAAACTTTCTAAATAATATACCTAACCCTAAAAACTACTAATAAGGAGATAGATTTCACATTTTTGAATTCCAGATAAAAATAAATCAATTTGGGTATCTAATTTTATATTTGTGTTATTTACGCGTTGTATTTTGTTTTTTTAATTAAATTGTATTTTTAAATATTTTTTAAATGTCTGCTCTGCTCTATTAATACCAAGCGGGTTCTATTCTGGAATTACGATATTATTCATGAAACTTAAAAGCGCCTTTTTACGGTTAATCCCAGGCACATATTTTAATGTACGTGCGTAAATAAATAAACAAGTGGGCGACTATTAGTCGCGGGGCGGGGCGACCGTCCGCAGCCGATCACGGAAATGACCACGGCTGTTGATCAAGAGCCCAGGCTTTGGAAATAGTTATTTGTTCTACAAGGGCGCAAAGTTGTTGTTTAATCTCTCGTGCCCCATATTGATACCCCAGCAAGCGAAAGATTCCAAAATTGAACCACGAGCGGGTCGAGTGGTTCCAAAAGTGGAATCTTGAGCGTTGCGAGGCAGTCAAGGAGGGTTAAACAAATTTTGCTACCGAGTGAAACAAAACAACAATAAGTGAAACACACACCACACCAACGCAAGGAAAATACTAAATGTGAAATATCAAATAAAATTAAACCAAATCAATTCAAAATGAATAGTTTTAAGTATATTTATCATTAAAAATTATCATTTAAAAGTAAATTCTTTCAGCCAACATAAGGAAGCAACTCAAAATTTGGATTTGATTAGGTACTTTGTCACACATGTGGATAAAATGCAAGTTTTCATCAGTTTATGAACAATCAAGAGGGCCTTTACCAAATGATGTGGTGAAAAATATATTCTTCATTTGTTTCAGAATAATATAAAGGCCATGATAATAAACGACAAAAATAGATATTGACAGAGCGGAAATTTACCATAACTACCTAACATTGCAAACCACATAACATTGATTGGAGTGAACACATATTAAAGCATATTTAATTGAAATCGGGTCTATCGCTAATTTATTTTGGTAGGCTTTGTAAAAAGATGTTTTTTTGACTGAGTGGAAATTGAGTATAATTACCTAGGTATATAAATTAAACATTAAATTTAAAACTTTCACGTTTTGAAAGTATAAGTAATAAACATTTAAACGGGGTCTATCGTGATTCATTTTGGTACCTTTATTTCCGGCATTTCGACAATGATTTCACTTTGTGATCCAGAAGTTAAAGTCAAAGATCTATCTTCGGATGTTTGCGCTGATGTAGTGAGTATTGCGTGTCGGACTATTGACAAATTTTTCATTGATTTTTCGTCGGGCCGACACAAATCTTTGTTTTGGACATTTTGCTGGGGCATCAGTTATCCGCGACCATGACAAAATTTGTGAAAGACCCGGTTTACATATGAGGCTTTAATATAACAACCTATCTTCGATTAAAGTGCAACGTTATGATATTATCAACATCTAATCTGCTGACGGTCACTAAATGTGGCCGTATTAACTCGTATGTGGTGAAAAGGATTTCGTTGACTATATAATATACAGTGTGGAAACACAGTGTGTAGTGTGATGGGAACTTTTGAACCGAATGCGAATGAATTTGTATTAGTATAACTAGCATAAATTAATGACGATACATGTTACGGACTCTGAAATAAAATAACGTATCATCATTGAGTTCCGACTCGCTACTAAGCATCTTGACGAGTAAGTGACAACATGACTGCGTATGGAAAAGTATTTTTAGCAAAAAGATTACCATCAAAATTTAAATTTCATCTATTTTTCATGTCTTTTATCTATATTTAGTGCGAAGAATCGGCAGTAGTATGCATGAAAGATAAAAGATCCATTAACAGCGTAATGCGAAACTTAACATAATTTCGGTAAATAACCAAATAGAATTTTCGGTCTAAAAACGGAGAGTCAGAAACAAAGGCGGGTTCAACCATATGCATGCTATGCATAGTGTTGGCAGGTCGATGCATACTGCATAATATATTTACCAAGTCGTGTCCGACTGGCTTCGTGTATGTAACTACTAACTACAAGCCACGATGGAATATTAAATTTTCTAGTTCCATGTCTCTAGGAAGTTGCTTCTCGTTTTGAAGTTTCGTTTACCTTGCCGCAGCTCCATGAGATATTAATTTTATAAAATCTCGCGTCCCGCGTATGAAAACTAACTTTTGTTTACGAATCTACTCTACTAGATTCGTTGAAGTTTCCGTCAAAAGATTCAGTCAGAAACTGGAATCCAGTTTAATTTTAAGCAACTGGTAACGAGGTCTTAATGTGACTATTTCTTAAGTACATGCTCTTACAAATGAAACGGCTACATAACCTATTTAAGTTACTTACTTAATTACGTAAAAAAAACTCTTAGGTAGACCCAGTATATATATATTTTTATCTCTATGTAGGTATGTATTTGGAGGAGCGTAGGTTCCGGCAATAATAAAACATTCGATTTCAATCAAAGCGAGTAAGTTACGTAGAATAGACCTCGCTTCTTATTACGGCTCGATCGTGGAGAATAGACTCCTAAGTTTTGATAATGACACATTTACCACGTTGTACGCGATACAATTTTATGTTTATATTGTCTATTATATCTATGAAGGTGCGGTTAAATGAGAGTGCAAACGTTTCAGGAAGTTAGAACATTGCATCGGAAAGATTGTTTCAGTAAACTTTCAGAAACCTAACACGTAAAGTAAATACGCTACGCTGAGTAACATCGATGAACAACTGCGGTAAAAGTTATACAAGGTAAAATCAACTTCGTGTTACAGTAACTTCATTACTTGTTACATGAGCCGATAAATTTATCGCCAATAAATTCCTATTTTAAAGTTATGGCTCTGATTTAGTAATCTAAAATCCAACCAAGCCTAAATTCCTAACATTGCTGGTGGTAGGTACGTAATCAAAATATTGATAACTAAGTAAAAGTAGAGTTTAATGTCTAAACTTTGCAGGTCGTTAAAGTTGATGATCGAGTTCGCTTCAGCTTAGGGTAACTTCGGATCCTTTGGGGAAACAACACCGGCTTCAAACTCCGCTGAGTCGCAAACATGCTTACGGGGCCGGGCGATCATTTCACTTAGGTAATTATTAAATAAATTGAATCACATTACCTGAGGGCGTTTCGGAATTGAATCGTAAAACATTAAGACTTGATTGTAATTAAGTTGTCCTTCATTTAAAAAAGCTGACGGCTGGGTGTCCGATTCATCGAATTTATTGAATATAAATTCGTCTCTGTATAAATCGTTTATATGGTATTAATTGTCCGGTTCGGGACGGCGTGCCGACGGCCGGCGGCTCGGCGCGGACGGTGAACCGCGCCTCTCGTATATCACGGCACTGACGTGCGATTCAATTAAAGCAGCAACTGACAGAGGCCAGTCAAAGGCATAAAATTTCATAAAACACTACGCAACGAGCTGTCATATCACACTAGTGCATGCATCGCTTTTTCACTTTGTCGAGGTATTCACGAGAGGTTTTCAGTCGCACTTTTAGTACGTTAGTTTAGTTACTTTTTAATTTAAAGTGTTGACGAGTGCATGCTATATTAATTGCGTGTTACGCGTTTGTTACGGTGTTAAGCACCGATGTGGGTTGAGGGACCGGGGATAAACTAACGTTGTTAAATCTGGTAAAGATAATAAAGTGGGTCCTACGTATTTACGAGACGACGTCGCAAGTTATGGGTCGATTCGATTAGCGCAGTACAAAGTTTACTGAACGTGCTTACGGCAGCTGAGCAACGGCGTACCTATTAGCTATTTCACGCTTCTGCAAACAATCCATGTCAACTACTAATGACATCATGCCGGATTAACCCGCTAACTTTCTTAACGGCAGTATTCGGATATTGCTATAGGCAGCGGTTTAATACGTACCTACAGACAAATTGATTCATGTACACCGTGTTTTATAAAATAAATAGAAGATTACCTCAAATTAAAAACTTAGAGTCAGTATAATAATTGCATGAGCAAACGCGAATGTTCGGACTGTTAGGTACCTACATCGTTTCCGTCGGTTTAACATCTCTAGGCCTTTGTATTTTTAAGGGAAGTGAGATGGCAACAAGAGTTGGTCATTTTCAATTAATATGTTGTTGGAGTTCAGTGCTCCTGTTGACTTAGTCCTAAAACAACACTATGAATATAATGTACAGCTACACAACCGTGCTTCTGTGGCGTGGCTGCTATTCCATTATTGAATTTACTTCACAAGATAAGTATGCTTCATTATTTAATACTGAAAAATGCTCTTATTATGTTGTCTGAGTATCAGCTTACAGTTAAAAACTGTTTATTGTTATTAGAAAACCAATAACATATTTAGCCTATTTAAAACTAATGTTATATTTTTAATATCATATGGACTAAGGCAGGGATATTACCCCTGTTTACATTATTGAGTTACAATTAAATATTTTTATATGCCTTAGAGTCTTAGAGAAAGCGCTGGTGGCCTAGCGGTAAGAGCGTGCGACTTGCAATCCGGAGGTCGCGGGTTCAAACCCTGGCTCGTACCAATGAGTTTTTCGGAACTTACGTACGAAATATCATTTGATATTTACCAGTCGCTTTTCGGTGAAGGAAAACATCGTGAGGAAACCGGACTAATCCCAACAAGGCCTAGTTTACCCCTCTGGGTTGGAAGGTCAGATGGCAGTCGCTTTCGTAAAAACTAGTGCCTACGCCAAATCTTGGGATTAGTTGTCAAGCGGACCCCAGGCTCCCATGAGCCGTGGCAAAATGCCGGGACAACGCGAGGAAGAAGATATGCCTTAGAGTCTTTTAACATAAATAATAGTCGCAGTAAATGAACGTAGTCTTAATAAATGCAAATTTCAATTGTTGGTGGTTTATTTAGTTGCTGTTTGTAGATATGTGTATTCGAATACATATTGCACGTATTTTACCTGCCTTCAAATTTTGAGATATCTATATACTATGTCGAGCCCGAAAGCCTGTCAGAACACTTTTAAAACGTATAAAAGCTTAACCTTAATTGAATTAATAAATGTTTAATTTCAGAACAGCTGGAGCCATAAGGCAAAATTGTCAATGATTAATGAATTATTAATCTCTTTAAATTATTTTGTCCAGCCTACCCAAATCGCAGAGTAATTATATTGTGGTTTAGGTAATTAGCGAGGGTGTAACGAGGAGCAGGGAAATGGAATGTGTAGTCTATCCACTCACATGATTCCAGCAACTAAGGTTTCAACATTTCGCACCTCTAAAATGATCGTCGCAACTCGAGTTGCGAACGGAGTGTATGCGGTTTTTTATTTCTTATCTGTGAAGGGCTGCACAGATATGGTGTAAACAATTATTAAAACACAGAATACCAACGTGTCAATATTTAAAAAATGTTTCAACCACATAGACATAACCACAGTATTTTTTATCTATGTCACTTTGCAAGTTGTTCGGAAAAGTGCGTGTGTTAAAAGTTGCTGCGTGTTTTAAAATGCCGTAAGTATTCAAATTTACATATTTCTGTTAGTATTATATATTAAATTACTCCGCGTTTATTGGTCTATTAGATTAAAACTATATTTTAGACCTACTTAATATTGATGACCATAAAATCTCACTTCAAACCAATAACTCTGTAGATTTTTGGCGTGTTTCCTATTTTAATGCCCTAGATTTCTATGATTACCAAATATATCTTGAACAACCTATAGTCATTAAATAGTTCGATTATTAAATTACATTAATAAACAATAAAATGCATTAAATCACTGTGTATTATCCAGGATTAGCGAACAAACCATGTGACGGAAAATTGTAAGTACAAACACAGCAACTCTGGTTGCTTAAAGCATTTCTGTACATCGTAAGGCATGTGGTACACTAGACGTTGCATACGCGTTTTGGGGTGTTTGTTACTACTTACTTATAATTTCTATTTACTAACATTTCTTTGCTATATTGCCCGGATCCTGGGGTAGCTTGCCGTTTTTTGTCTGGCAGTGAATGTGTTAAAAGTCCCTATTCCTCTTGAACATCTGCACCGCGCGACTGTTGTGTCTCCGACCTAAATAGGTAGCCATCTTTGTTTTTGACATGGCGCAGGTCAGTTTGTTTGTTTATTTACGTTTGTAATCAGTATAATTTCATGTGTTAATGTTACTATTTGCTTATTGTGCTTAATTTGTTGTAAAGTGTATGTTATGGTGTATATATTATACGTGTTAGTGTAGTTATAAGTTAGTTCGGTTGTTGGTGATCGGCCGTTTTAAAAACACCAAAGTTTAGTAGGTATGTAAATACTCTTTTGTTATTTTAAGTTATAAAGCCACTATCATTGTGATAATTACATAAATTATGTATTTTATTTCAAGGTAATTAGTGTCTTAAACGGTTTTTTACTTTATTTTTGTACTTCAGTGTCTAAATTAGCCACAAAAAAATTACGAACATAGCACATAGTTACACGCCAGGTGGAGCAATTCAAAAGTTCCTTATCAGAATTTGAATCAGTTTTACTCTGCAATTTTATAGGTGAGCTATCAAGGTTTTTAGTATCAATTAAAAGCTTATTAAGCCTTCTTTAAATTGAATACAAAAAAAAGATATGTTATCGATTTAGATTTTTTATTAAAAATAGTTTTCTACTATAACTCGGAAATTATTCCTTTGGGTAAACTTCGTGAATTTATTTTTAATTATTTTTATTATAAAAGCAAATAGCTAAAGTAAGAAAATAAATTTCTTTGTTTCTTTACCATTATAAAACCGAAAGAATTATTCCAAATGCTTAAGCAGAAGCAAAGTTATCGATTTTTGATGATATCACGACACTGTGCCGTCGTATCTGCGAAATGGCAGAGCAATTCAGGGCACCTTTCGTTAAAATCGGAATCATGTGAGTGGATATTAGAGTAAAAACGCGACATGAGACTTTATTTGAATCATTATCATAAAAACGTATTCTTGCAGAGGCACCTGGTCTCCGAGATATTTGAACAGTAATTTTATTTTACCTTGCCGTGTAGTCGCTTATGACGTTTGTTATATAAAACGACTACCTTACCTAATAAACAATTTTGGGTCCAGACTTATCCGATTTTAGGACGGATTAAAATCATCACATATCACGAATTACTTGTTTACACCTCCTGGGTGAGATGATGTAACTTTTAATGAGAAAGGGTCATTTCCGCTAATAGTGCATATTTATGAATTATAACTTAATGAATACTTATGAGGGCAAATCATAAAGTTACTAGAATTGCACATTTACAAAGTAGCACGACTATGCTGTCTTTAAAAGATTAGTGGTCTGTGGTGCAACAAGTCTTATTATGAATAAAAACCGGCCAAGAGCATGTCGGGCCACGCTCAGTGTAGGGTTCCGTAGTTACTCTTCCGTCACAATAAGCTAAACTGGAGCTTAAAGTATAGTAAATTGTTAACCAAGGGATGAAACGGTACCTTTCACCCGAGTTAAACAAATAGGCAAATTTGCATAATCAGTACCTAATTAAAGTAAGTCTTTTTACTATGAAGGGAAAACTTTTTGCGATAACTCAAAAACAGCTAAACTGATCATGTCCGCTATAGTTTTCATTTAATGTCTTTCTTAAGCTCTACTTCCACGATTTTTTTCATATTTTTTGGACCTATGGTTCAAAAGTTAGAGGGGGACACACATTTTTTTTTCATTCGGAGCGATTATCTCCGAATATATTCACTTTATCAAAAAATGTTTCTTGAAAACCCATATTAGTTTTGAAAGACCTTTCCAACGATACCCCACACTCTAGGGTTGAAGCGAAAAAAAAATGTCACCCCCACTTTACGTGTAGGGGACATACCCTAAAAAAATTAAATTTTTAGATTTTATTGTACGACTTTGTCGGCTTTAATGATTTATATATCCATGGCAAATTTCAGCTTTCTAGCACTAACGACCACGGAGCAAAGCCTCGGACAGACAGACAGACAGACAGACGGACATGGCGAAACTATAAGGGTTCCTAGTTGACTACGGAACCCTAAAAAAGAGTTACGTGCCTTAATAAAGTACTTCTCCCTCAGTCTCCTTGAGGTCGGCGTGCTTATGCTGATGTTGCCGGCCAGCCAGTCGCAGCTAACCGGGTCAACGCAGCTCCTAAATAAGGTATGCAAACCACGCGCTCCTCTTAAGGAAAAATCCCTCGCACTGCTATGGATGGGGAGGGATTCCCTCTGGTGGAAAGGAAGAGCAAGGCGCGCAGGGCGTCTCGTAATACTCTGTGTTGCACTGAGAAGGTTGCGAAGGGTGTCGTTTTCTTTTGTATTTTCATTGGTTTTGTAGTTTCGCAGTGCTTTGGTCTTAAGAGGAATTCCTAGTTGCGATTTTTCCATAAAAACGCTCTCTATTGTTTCTTCCCTGGATTTTAAACCTAGATTTTTTCAAATAAGATCAATGTCATCAATATTTGTGCCACTATGTTTTGCTTTTTTGGATTAGGTTATTTTGAAAAAACTTACAGCGCCTAGAAAATCGCAAAAAAAGCTCAATTGAATTGGCTGCAAAAAAAGGCGCAGTATACAAATATGTCAGCAAATATAAAAATAATCAAAACATAGCGGCATAAATTTTTTCTTCCTCTTGCAGTTCCCAAAATTTCATAATGACTGGTTGCGTTCTGGAGGAGGAAACAGTCGATAGCAAAACCTCGATTTTTGAGTTTTTTGCGTGGGAATTTTAGTCCCAGCTGCAGGTGTCCTTATCGCACGCACGCACTCCAGCCCACCGCAGCACGACAGAAACATAGCTTCAAGAGAGAGCTTCGAGATTTGAAAAGTTGCTGAGGTAGGAATTGCTCTTAAAAATGTAAGGGCTCATTAGCTCGCATGTGATTTTTATTACATTGCGTTATTTATTTGGACGGCTGAATTGCATGTAACCCCAATAGTCCGCAATGCATGCAACTCGCATGCGATTTGGCGCGCCCTCTAAATGAGCCCTTACGCTGTGCAACTATTTTGAATAAGAAAATAATAATAAATAAAAAATACTCCTTTTGGGAATTTTTATCGACTATCCCTACTGGCCCAGTCACCTTAAGCCTAAAATGGGGTCAACCTCGGAATGAATGATAATAAACTGGAAACACTAAGAAACCGCCAATAAATAATATATTTTTTTGACTAAATTCTCTACATTATTGAGATTTGCAGTTTTCTAATAAGATACCTATATATCGTTTAAATAAATGAATAAATGTCAATTTTTTTTCTATTTCTAATTTATACAGGCGGGAATATGAATTATCTTTATTTATTTTCTGCTGGATGCGATTGACATTAAAATTTAGTTAGCTGCACTATTCTAACCAAAATCGCACCACAGAAACACACAATCCCATTTTATTCTACATACAACAGGAAAATTAGGAATTAGGATTTAAAAAATCCGGCTATGCAAATTCTGTATAACGAGTGTTCACGCGACAATTTTGCGTGAACTTGTTTCTTGAACTTTGTATTTAATGGAAACAATTTATAATAAATTAACAATATTTATTGTAGTTTATTTTTATGCGATATATTGACATGTATCGTATTGTTTTTATGATGATTGACATGTTCGAATTATACATTTGAAAAGTAGAATCTGCGCCGGTTCGTAGTTTCTTCCAGCGGCGCTAATGCATAAAGGTTGGATTGTAACAACAAGGTAACTGGTTCTTATAAACCTATTTAAGTTCGTAAATAATGAAGGTATGTATATAGAAGAACCCACCTACTATAAAAGATACACGTGATTGAGGTTAGTAAAAACTCAATATCTCAACAAGTGTAAATAAGAACTATTTTCAGACATTTATAGTTTTTAATCAAACTTAATAATTATGTTAAGTTCAACTCTAATACACCTTCACGCATTCTTGATAAAAAAGGGTCTTGGCACACACAAAGAAACACAAAGAAATGATCCTGAAATGGAACCCATTTATGTTTCAGGCATGGAATGCTAAAAAAGAGACTAAGTACTTTTAAGCATGAAAATAAACAAAACACAGCATTAAACACATTAAAATAACTATAATTCAGCACGCGTCGCCGGCAACGCCGAAACGAGACCCGCTACCAATCGTAAAGGTTTAATGGACGCGGGCACCACAGCAGCGGATTTACAATCAGTATGATTAGTTACTGTTATTTTCTTCCATGAAGCGGAATGGCACGTTTAGAACGTAACGGGGAGTCATATCGCTTATTGCAGACTTGTAGAGCCCTGAAAAGGGCAATTCATGTATGAGTTTCGATTTTGAAGAAAGAAGACGAATCCACGAATTGCCATTCAAAATAACGCTAAACATTTTTGCCCAATAAATTTTTGAGAGAATTAACATTATGCGATACGACGGGTTATTCCCACTAGTTACCACCAAGCTTTTACCAGTGGTAACTACTGAGAAAAAAAACCAGTAGTTACCACCAATTCAGTTTTTGTCCAGTTTACCAGTGGTTAACAACTTGGTGGTAACTAGTGGGAATAATCCGATACGAGAGGTACCCGTAAAAATGACCAGAACGTGCGTGTAAGTCTTAATTCAACAAATCACGAATTTTATTTTTCTAAATGTACATAAAACCGAATTTTTCAATACCCAATAGTTGGAACTCGGTCAATGATTTTTCGAAATTGAGAATTCGGTAGTTTATTAAATCGGAACCTTAAGCTTTCGTTCAATTGAATATCGTTTTTTTTGTATTCGGAAATATCGAAGTCGTTCTTCTGTTGTGATTTTTCAAGATCGTAATTTTGATATTTAGGACGTATGTCGATATTATGTAAATCGAGGTAATGAAATTGAGGAAAACATATTTCGGGTGTTACTGCGTTTTACTTTGCACTTGTATACAACTAGAAACAGTCTCACTGATAGATAATAATTATTTACTGGGAGATAACGCCATAACACTGGCTGTTTTCAATTTATGCACCGAAACACTCCCGACTAACTCCAAAAGTGTAAAACCAATGAGCGCGGTGAAAAGCTCAACATAATGAACAGTGCCAGCGTGTGTGGCTAATTTAACTTTAGGATTTCAATATTAACCTGTACCGGATATCACATTCTTCGGACCAATGTGAAAATACAGAATGTTCATATCCTTGTAATGTTTTTTCTTTTAACTAAGTATGTCGGCGGTCCCAATTAATAGAGTCCGATCTGTAAAACATGTACTTTTCAGGAGAAGCCATCAAAGCTTTCCATACGGAAAAATGTATGGAACTACACTGCTTCACGAGAAATAAGAAACAAAAAAAGCATTTCTCAGGTACGTGTAATATAGAGTCAGACCAAAATAAGTTGGCAGCGATTTAGATAGCCTAGGCGGTGCAAGGGTTAAGTAAACTTCATAATTTCATAGAAGTATGACGTTTAAAATAACACGTTTGTTTAAACAATTACTTAATCTTACGGTAACGGTAAAAGCTTAATTATTTTTTATTAAAAGATTAATAACATCTAGCCTTGATCGAAAGTAGGAATAGGATGCAGTCCCTATAAATCCAACAACAACCAGTTATAAAATATTTTTATCAGACTGACATGATAATAATAATAACACAACAAAAGGATCAAGACTGAACAGTTATATGTAATACACGACGCCGCAAAAAAAATTGCCGGGTATCTTTTGTTGTCACAACCAAATCAATCAGTAGTGTAAACAATCAATACGAGTAGTTTACACCTAATGACCGTCTCAAGTGGTTATAATCGTACATAAAAACCAAGTGGTTACGGTGACGGCGGGCTTTCGCTTCATCTTTTGAATCTCTTATATCTATGGATTGCACAGACCTTACGACATTCAGCCACGATTGAAAGTTATGTAAAACTATTTTAAACGGCTATTAAATTAATCAAATTAAATATTAATAAACATACAAAAAAATCATTATACTTGAAAAAACATTATGTACGTAATGAAATTAAAAATAATCTATTACGCCCGTGGCCATAATATAGCTCATTCCATCTCACTATGCTGGCATACAATGACACCGTTTACGAGCAAGTACATATTTAAAAAAAAAATCTCTTTACCTCTGGGACACCCCAGTACGTACCTAGCCTAGGTACACTTTTTAGAGATACATCATGTGTAGATACGTTAATGTGCCTCTTAAGACACAAGACCCCTCTCAATCTCAAGCGATGCCGTTAAGATAGCCATAGTGATACGAAGTGGCTGTAATTAAATTATAGCGAGAGCATGACATGACTTAACCACGAAATGTTTGACAGTTTATTTCTAAAGTTAACTTAACTACTTAACCCTATTAATATGTATATCTATCTATATTGCTAAGTAGGTAATATACGTATCTCGATTCAATTATAGCATCGCGACACTTACTTGTAGTTCGGTTTCTCATATCATATTATATGCAAGGTGAAGTTATTAAAACATCTAATCTAACCTTTCAAATGAAAATGCGTCCTTACTTGGACATATTGAATACAAAGCTAAATAATACGGCTACAACGATAAATAATATATATAAGCAAAAATATGTACTTTTATTTTTGACAAAAACTTCTTAAAAAACGTGGGATGGCAAGTCATTAGCACCTATTAAAATATTAACAATGCGAGAAAATTGACTATTATTTGCCGTTTCTAGTTTCTTGTGCGTGTAACATATTTATTATTGAGGGTTGAATTGTTTGCCTAACGAGAGCTTCGCGTGCCTCGTCCACGGTAAATACCGTAGGTTTGTACACTATAGGCATACGTTTTAGATCAGATTGAGTCTTATAGGTTTTATGATACAACTACTATTTATAACCTTTTTGCATACGATGTAGTAGATTCAAGTATAAGGCTTAAATTTAGGTGTTTATTCATTTTATTTATTTCATTAAACATTAAACAATACACGATTGTGTTTGAAATTATATAACACAGAACACAGAACAATAACAATAAAAGACAAAGTTTATACAGAGTAACTATAACACTATAGGTATCTATGTCAAAGACTAGGACAAGTATAGAAATATCCAATTTAAATAAGAAAAACAGGTCACAAGTAAGAATTAACATATTAATATTCAGATTTAAGCATGCACAAATTACACTAGATTTATATAATTACTTAAATTCTAATGAAACCTACAAATTTACATGATCACTTAATATAAACATAAAATGTAAATGTTGCTATGGCATGTCAATCAATTGCACTAGTCATAAATTCCTCTACTGAATACTAGCACTGGTTTAGCAGGATTTTTTAAAGTTTATTACCAAATATATATGAATTTGCTACAGACTTTTTAGGTCTAACGGCAACTTATTGAAAAGAGCTATTCCCTGATATGTTTCAGCTTGTTTCACAACTTTTAGTCGAGTTACAATAGAATTAGGCAAGTTTTTACGTCTTGTGGCCAGTCTTAGATCCCTTTCCACAGGAATTTAGATTTCATATAATTGTTTTACTAGGTTTTTGAGTACTACAAATAAATAAATAAATAATAAATAAATATTATAGGACATTATTACACAAATTGACTAAGTCCCACAATAAGCTCAATAAGGCTTGTGTTGAGGGTACTTAGACAACGATATATATAATATATAAATATTTATAAATACTTAAATACATAGAAAACACCCATGACTCAGGAACAAATATCGATGCTCATCACACGAATAAATGCCCTTACCAGGATTTGAACCCGGGACCATCAGCTTCGTAGGCAGGGTCACTACCCACTAGGCCAAACCGGTCGTCAAGAATGTAGAGACTTGGAACAGTCAGGATTTTGAAATTTTTAAAATATTCTTTGCGCCATAGTTCGAATTGCACGTTTTTGCAATATAAAAACAGACTGTACATTACATTTTAGACTGTTGCCCCATTGCTTAATACTGTAGCGTATTTTTGATTCAATTAACGCAAAGTATACCAGTTTAAGTTAACACAACATCAGTTTATCTCTTAGACTTCTGAGTGCATAGCATGCTGAGCTTCTGAGTGCATAGCATGTCAATGAAGACGTCTCTACTTTCCAGCTTAGCCTTGAGTCTATATGTACACCAAGAAATTTTACTAATTCTACTTGGTCTACGTTGTTCGTACGTATATTACGAATATGTACAGTCAGCAACAGCATAATAGTACTATTATGTTATTTATCTTAGCATCTTTGCATATAAACGTCTATGGGGTTACCTTTTCTCTGCAGCTGAGTGACATACCTCATCTATTGATGCAGGGGCATTTGCAATATTTTCCAAAGTTTTTTATAGCAAATAACTAATAATTATAAAATTCATTGCTGCCTAAATAAAAACCAAATAAAAAAGCAAAAGTAAATAATTGAAAAAAAGGCGGTGTTTTATCTATGTATACATAAATAACATTCGTGATTAGATTTTTTCCAGGCAGCCTTGAGCTAGTAAAAATCTCTTTTTCATTTTAACATGTAAGCTTAAATAAAACTTGGAGAGTTCAGACTGAACCGTTTGACTTCATGTCCTCATAAAATGCACATGCGTCACGCTGCTTTAGTCTCAAATAGTGCGGTGAATTTCTAGTGCCAATATATTTTCAACCGATTGCACGACGAATATGAGGGTAATGTGTTTATAAGTTTTTCCAATTTTTGGGGTTGAAAATGAATTGAGAGAATTACTATTTACCTAAACTATAATAATTATAGACTTATTTAACAACCACAAAATTTTTATATTGATAAAGTTCTTGTATAATAGCAATAAAGATACTGATATAATTCTAACCAAACAATAAAAAGAATATATTAACGCGACTGCGTAAAAAGCAGTTGAAACCCATAAGTTAGTGTAGATCGGGGCAAATTTTCTCAATAATGGGTCCCGCCTGTTTGACGTTACTTAAACACGTTTCTGGGGTACTGGATGTATGTTTTTTTTTGAAGTTCATAACGCATATTTCATATTAGTATGAGTTGGACCGGATTGCATAATAAAATAATAAAAATTGCTTGTATTTTATTATGCACAGAGAGCCATGGAGCGCGCCATGCTCGGCATCAAACTTCAAGACCGAGTGAGGAATGTCGAGATCCGACGTCGCACCAAGGTGCAAGACGTCGGACACGTCATTACCAAATTAAAATGGAACTGGGCGGGACATGTTGCCAGGCAGAGTGATGGCAGGTGGGCCAAAATGCTAACGGAATGGTGGCCGCTTTCAGACGAAAGGGGTGCCTGATGGCGTCCGTTGGCTCGTTGGGTGGACGACATTCGGAAGACTGCGGGTCACTTCTGGATGAGATTGGCTCGGGACCGGGATAAGTGGCGTACTAGAAGAGAGGCCTATGCTCAGCAATGGGCGATAAAAGGCTGATATGATGCAATAGGCCCCAGGTTAGGTTGTCCTTAAATATTTCTCGGTCCAACTTGAACTTAGCCGGTATTTATTTAGTCTAAAACACCTCTTTCGTTTGCATACTTATAAAAATATCCAAAACCGAGCAATCAATTCCGTTATCGTGGCATTTACTCATGTAAGCATAGGTCATGCAGTTTGGTTACGGCCACACCGGGCGCACTTCCCCGATGCTCTTTTAATGGGGTAAAGTTTAAACAACTACGGCGGCACACTAATCTTCGTTTAACTACCGTATGACCGAGCAAACTTCATTTTTAACCTAATTTTCTTACAGGTGTCCCATATGGGCTTACCGAGAACAGTTCGTTTCTGGAATGTGATATGTGCTGGGTGCCTAGCCAAGGCGACAATCGCTTGCGCTACGTTTACGACGGCGAAACGCTTTGTCTCTCTATGGCTCTTCCATATTAGTGCTAGTGACAGTCGCGTTTCGTTCGCTACGGCACGTAAACGAATGGCATTTTAGCTACGTACCCTGACCTGCCTCATCTACATTTTCAGAGCTATATACCAATCCTTATGTACGGATGCGAAGCTTGGACACTAACACAAAAGGAAGAGCGCGCGCTACTGGTAGCTGAGAGGAAGATCTACCGAAAAATCTTACGAACGAGGAGATTGAAGATCTGTTGTCCGAGCCGAACATCATTGGAGAAACGAAAGCCGCCAGAATCCGATGGGTCGGACACGTAGTCCGGATGGGTGAGAATCTTGCAGTCTGGAGGGCGGACTCTGGAGTTTCAAATGGCCGAAAACCGTCTGGACGCCCTAGGTACCGCTGGAGAGACGAAGTGCAAAAAGACCTTAGAGAACTCGGCGCCGTCGACTGGACAGAAACGGTTTTGGACAGAGAAGCATGGCGGTCTTTGGTGTCGGAGGCCAAGATCCACTTCTGGTCGCTGCGCAACAGCAGTAAATAAGTATACAGATACGGCAATAAGGAGATACCGATAGTTTAATTGGTTTAGAAATAAGCGACATCGCTTTTAGAGTAATTTAAAAACAAAAGAATCGATGTAGTGTAGGTTGTGAATAATAAATGGGCTGCTAAGGGCCCTCGTCTAAAAGGAAATGGCGTGTTTTGTTAAAATAATATATATTTTTATGTATTTTTATCTAGGTAGATTTCTCTCTACTGACAGATTTGCAATATGTACTTAAGTATAATGTGAATCTCTTTCTTATCACTATGACTCATCGCGATGGTAATAATGTTGTTCGAATTTCCAATAAGTACCAAAATTTAATCTATATTTGTAACAAGTTAGCCATATAGCAATCAATGGCAAACCCAATCTAAACAAATTATCCTGTTGCTCCCTTGGGCATCGCTATTCGGTGCATATTTCGAAAACCATATTTTCAGTGCTTTCAAGTTTAGCAACTTGAAAGATATTTCTAGATTAAATGAAATTTTAGTAACCGATATGTGGAATTATGGAAACTGGGTTTTAACCAGTAAAGTCCGTGTTTTATCATCTGATCATGCCTGTCACGTTTTAACAGGTACGTAAGTGCGAAAGTGACGCATCACATGACAAGTGATAAAAATACGACCATGATACCGCAGTACTCAAAACGTATGGTTTTTATCACAATTTCATTTATTGAAAAATCTTTCACAACAATAAATTGAAAAGATTAAAGCCCGTGTTAAACTATTTATATTCATCATTTTGTTATTTTTTGAATTTTAGACAAAAATGACCGACACCTCATGCGTCGATTGAAAGTAATGTATCATATATAAATAGGGTAAACCGTGCTATTGCTGGCCAGCATCCAATAACTGGCCACCTTTTACTAAAATGGCTAAAATAAGAATGATTTATTTACGCAATTGGCTACTTGACAGTTTTTTGTAAATAATGTCAATCGATTTTGATTTTCCTGCGGACCAAATGTAGGACTCATGGCATTTAAGCTACACAAAGGTAAAAAATGAGAGTTAAAGTCAGAGAGCCTACCGCGAACCACGTTTGACGTGTTGCCTCTCTGTCGCACTTGTAACTTCGCACGTAAATGTGACAGGGAGGCAACACGTCGAACGTGGTTCGCGGTAGGCCCTCTGACGCTCACACTCGACGATTGAAACGCCTCTAACAAAATGATATTATAATGTAACGTCAGATTACATTAGTCTGTCCTAAATGTATGGAATATCAAGAAAATTGAAATATTGCGTTTATGTATAAAGTTGTCATACAATTTATTTTCAATAAAATGTAAGCAATCGAATTGTACCATTTTCTTTTTGAAAGTTAAAAACCAATTTTTTTTATATGTTGGAGCCTTGTATTTTTTTATAATCTCAATATGTCTTTTTAAATTCTTTTATATAATGTTTGCCTGATTTTCTATCCACTTAGCTAAATTTTGTTATAATGTTCAATATATGTCAAGTACCCAATTCTACTAAACCAATTAACTTGGTTTGTGTGAATTTTCTACAGAATCCTTTTTAGTATAAGAGGTAGCCAGTTATTGAAAGGTGGCCAGTAATACTTATACATGGTTTACCCTAATTCAATAAAATATGTGTTCATTTACTCCAATTCAAGTTTTTGAATCAGCAGAGGCCTTAATTCAGAACAGATTTCGTTAGTTTAAACTATACGCACTAAGAGAGTTGTTTGTTCCAGGCAAGATTTTAATCATCCAAACATTTGTTTAGATGCTACTTACTTGTACAACTTGAAGGTATAAGATTAAGATTACTTATTATGCTTCCCATAAAACCGTTCATGTTTTTTCCCCTAGAGTAAATGTCGTCACCCGTCAAACATACTGTGAACAAAGTGGGACTATGCAGTTAGTAAATAATATTCAAACCACGTATTAACATTCTAGGGCTATATCCGCAACGTATATCCGAATAGGCAAATTACCTTCCAGGTCGTAAATGGACGATTTTACGGTAAATACATATCGTCATTCTGTAAATAATTGGAGGGAAACGCTTTCAATATCCCCCTTTCGGCTGGCCCCGTACTACAAAATCCTCGTAAATCTATTTCAGCGGGGTCCCGTCCGATTCACAATCTGGCTGCAGTACAATTGTACACAGCAATAACGCTATCTCATCGATCCTTAGCAGACGACGTATGTGAGAAAGGGATGACATATAAAATCTCCTCAGTCATGGTCGAATGGTTATGAGATTAGGTAAAGCCGTCGTTCTCGTGTATTGACTGAGACGTATGCAAAGGGATCAATGAGACAAATTGCCAGCCTCCGCCACTTATTTCACGGCGACGGGAGAGGAAAGGGGAGCCTAATGGTGCGCGTGGGCATTACGAACCACTCGACTTAATTACAGTTTAAGACAATGGCTTAATGGTTCGTGTGATGCAAACGTCATTTGCGACTGAGCGGAATTTTCTTTAAATCGTTAATTAAACCGTACTGGAATTATACCACTATTCAAAAATAAAATAATTTTTCTTAATAAAATACCACGTCGGTGGCAAGCAAGCATACGGCCCGTCTGGTGGTAAGCAGTCACTGTAGTGTATTTTAATCGAACGCAAAAAAAAAACCTGCTAAATTTAAATATATGATTTGGTAAATAAAACTGAGTTGTTGACATATGTTAGAATCATAATATTATACTGGACATAAGATGAGCACGAAAAAATTTACGAAGTGAAATTTATTTATAGGAAAATATTTAATTATTATTATTATGAGCTCAGTGTCCCTCTAATTCTGTCACGTATCTCTATTCTTGGAAGTTACCCAACAGTCTCTGTCAAATGTGTGAATGTTAGAAATTAACTCTCTTTTTTCACTTTCTTACAACAGTTGTAAACGTGTGTTGATGATACTTATACATATTTAATGTTTGTGTGCGTAACATTAGGTACGTGTTTGTGTCTCTTTCGTGATCATGTCATCATTGTTATTAAATATCTGAATCGACAAACAATCGTAAAATATTCTCACGGAAAAAGCAAATCAAGTAGAAATAATAGTTGGTATTATCTGCCGGTACAGAAATGCAGCCGGAAAGGCAAATTTATTGCTGTACGTAAAATTTTCTGGGCAACCACTTGAGCAATTCAGTTGACACCTTTCCAATTTTCCGTAATATATTCAGAGCTTGCGTTCACTGATTTTCAATATATTAATAGTATTAAGCCGTCCTTTGTTCAGGATGGAGGGAGAAATTATTTATTTTCCCGATATTTTATCTCGCAACTGCGGCTGACACAGCGCTGCTGAAATATCGGTTAAAAGGTTTAAAATGGCTGTTAAGTCCGCGCGACAAAGTTGATGTGCAAAATGGCTTACATATTAGAATATTAAACTTTTCGCTTTAACTACGGTCTTTCAAATTTGTTATAATGTACTTATGTGGTTTAGTTATCATTAAAATTAAATTGTTGCTCAACTAGTAGGTTTGCGAAATTGTATTTGGTTTTGTTAGGTATCATCAAAAGTACTTAAATTGTTGCTTAACTAAGTAGTAGGTTTTCGAAATTGTAGGTATTTGGGGCTTCAAAAGTATCTTGTCTGAATGTATCTTGTCAGTGTCTGTATGACTGGTGAATGTCGAATTTCAATAATTACTGCCTATAATTTGGACTTGTTTTTACTTTTGTTCCAACTTCTGTAAAAATTGATGGTTTATAATTTTACATCGGTGGTGGTTTAGATCCCAAGTTTCTTATCCCCATGGATTGGCTTTTTTACCCATGTAACTACACCGAATTCGAAACAAAAGTTCAATGTGTATTCATTAGAAACAAAGTTTTGTCTGTATTTATTTAAAGCATAATATATAATAAAAATATTTTTCGTGCCATTAAATATGTATATGGCTAATATTGTTACAGAAACATCATACAAATAAGATCGTGAGCACTTAAACGGTGTTCCCGCAAATTACGCCGTTATGAGACTACAAATAACCTCAAATTTATGTAGATAGCTATCAAGTGCTCGCCGTTACGTAAAACGCGTTTAAGATGGTGGCGAAGGCGATAACACGACACTAGTGTTAACATCTGGGGCCTCCCAAGTTTAGGGTCACCAGATACTTACCAAATAGGAAAATTCTGGCAAAATTTGTGTTTATTTTTATAAAGGTCTGACATGCTGTGACAGGTACTCTGCAAGAGCTTAGAGAAAAAAAGAAATATACATTTATGATGGAGAAACTCATCTCAATCTCATCATCCCTAACAATATTTCACTTAAAACGTATCTAAGAACCAGTTAATACAAATTGATTATTTCATTTGTGTAAAGAAGTCACATCATTCGCTTGCTCTTCTCCCATTCATTTGGGGTCGGCGCAGCATGTATTTTTCTTCCATAATTCTCTATATTAGCTCGTCATCTCATCATTTGTAAAGAAAGTAAAACCTCTGTATTCTTACCGCATACCTGTCAAAAGATCTAAATTCCTGATGTCCGATAACCCTACGAGTTGCGGCATAAACATCAGATCTCGACGTCATGTCTTAATTTGCATGTTTCCTGGCGACATCAGCACCCGGCCCGACAATGTCGATAGGCTGGTATCATCCGAAATTTATTCAAAGTATAACCAAGATAAAGTAGCTTGTGAATTTTATAATGAACAGCATCATAATATTAAACCAAGAACAGTACTGCCATTTTTAGTAGTACTTGCTGTAGCATATAGTTTTAAACGTGGACTGTAGATATATATCTCTATTTGTAAAATTGTTTCAGGGTTTTAATGATAACGAGAAAACGTAACCTGATGGAAAAGCATTTGTAAATGGGCCGAATATACCGAATCCCGAATAAATTTTGAATATCCGGTCCATCTCTATTTTATGTTGTTGTTGAAAGAATCTTGTCAAGCTTATTTTGTATTACCGAATACTCCTATAATGTAATACTGAAATCTAAACACCAAACACAAAATTCGAATGCTATCGAACATAACCCGCTATACTTAAAGTTGATAGCACAAAATATCTGGGAGTCTTTGTGGATCGGGGGCTCTCTTGGTACCAACATCTCGAATACGTTATATTACGTCTACGAAAGCTTAATTGGATTTTTAAAAATTTAAGACATGTGGTGCCAAGGGTAGTTCCGGGTGCCCTTGGTCACGGTAGAGATCTTTTAAAAGAGATCTACACATCATTAGTTCAATCCGTGTTAACCTATGCCTGTTTGGGGTGGCGCTGCTAAGACTCGCTTTATTGACGTTGAGAGAGCTCAGCGTAGTCTTCTCAAAATTATGTATTTTAAGAAGATGTAGTTCTCAACTGACAAGCTATATCAAATGTGTAATTTGCTTACTGTCAGAAAATTGTATATACTAACCGCTGTCCTAAGAAAGCATAAAACCACAACTTATGACCGCAACGTTCTGACAAGACGGAGGAAAGATATTGCTATGCACCTACCTAAAACGTACACAACTTTTGCTAGTAGACAGTATAACAAACGTTCATCTCACTTATATAATACTTTAAACAAAGCACTAGATATATATCCAATGCTGCAATATGATGTAAAAAATAAAATAACAAAGTGGTTGGAAGATAAAAATTACGATCAGGTGGAAGAATTATTAGGATATGTAGCCTAGCCAGACCACGCAAACACTCACACACACTCACACTCACACTCACTCACACACACACACACACACACACACACACACACACACACACACACACACACACACACACACACACACACACACACACACACACACACACACACACACACACACACACGCGCATAATATTTAAGGAACATAGCTTTAAGAATAGAAGCTATGGAAGAGCGGTGCCTCCTAGCACAGGTTATTTTGTAAATAACTTACAAGGAGACACCAGCCATTGTAATATTTGTCATGGTTTTTGAAAGGAATAAACAATTTTGTTTTTTTTTGATTTGATAAGGTAAAATCAAAGTGTAGTACTATTCGCCGCCGTTTTTCGTTGTTATGGAGCCTCCGGCTGCAAATTGTGGATGGTAACAGCACAATGCGGCCTTTAAATCGATAGCCATCCAGTCTTAAACGGCACAATGCCCGCTCGTTTGACCAACTCCATAAAACCGAAATATAACAATAACCCCAACGAGGGCCTTTACAAATCCCGAGCGATTAAAGTCCGCGCCCAATGGACAATACTGAATCTATTAGACGGCACATAAAAAGATGTTCCATTTGACAATAAATAACAATTACTCGAGTTAGTATTCGCAATGGAACGCTGTTGAAGTTGAGCTAACTTTTACGACTTCGAATGCGCTTTTTATTTGCATTTTTTACGATGTGCGCTTTTTCAAGCTTAACCTATAATTATTGTCAGTAAAATGATTAACTAGGGTATAATAATATAAATAACACTCGAGTTTGTTAAAAGGGTTTTGATATGTATAATCCTATTTCGAGCTAAGTATGTATAGAATAATAAATGTAGGATCGTAAATCTAAAATAATAGTAAATTACGATACAAGTGCGAAAAATAGGAAATTCGAAACGAGTGGCGATAAATTAAAACATGACCGAAGGGAGTGTTTTAAACCGACACGAGTTGCGAATCACCTATTCGCACATGTATCATACAACGTTTTACAGTACATATGGCCCTTTAAATGTTCGACATAGTAACGTAATATATACTAATTTTCGCACTAGTGCGGTAAAGCAGCACCATATGTACTGTAAAATGATTTTTCAACATACTTGCTCAAAACGACGTTTTTATTCCACCGATTTTTGGCTCATAATCCTAGATATTAAACACGCGTGCCTTTTCAGTATATTACAACACTCGTGCTTTTTCATTATATGTATGATCCGACTGAGTTAAGAAGGTAACTGATTGCTAATAATATGCATGGAAACGGAGCCTTCTTAATTTGGTCGAGTAATACATTTGTTTAACTAACTATTAGGTTTCAAATGTTAGTTCAAAGAGGTTTTATCACACCAAACATAATTTATATGTAGATTAAATTATCTCGTAAATTACTTAATTTAATAAACATAACATTTTATCGATTTGATCTCCATCCGTCGAATAGAAATACGAAAATATTAGCTTTTTACATTTTTTAAATTGGCTGTTTGTCGATTTCGTTCGCGCCTTTGCCTTGCGCGCGCATTGAAATCGTGCGTAAAAAAATAACGCGCCAGCCATTTTCTGTATTTGCCATAAAATTGGAATAGTTTTGCACGTTTTTAGTTTATATATTAAAAAAAAGGTCATTTTCAATGCTTGAAAATGAAGAACACATACAATTAACGCTACCAGTAATATTAATAGAGACAAGAGCCGAGAGCCTTTTACTAATAAAATCGGGTGAAAAATAATTGGCGGCATATGAAACTTTTACTCAATGGAAAATCTGCAAAAACGCCCAGTGTTTCTTGGAAAACGTGTTGGTAGCTTACTTCGATGAACTGGCGAATAAGTGCCTACAAGCCCAGCCAGCACGCTTTGGTGCATTCGATGTTAAAACTGTAAGCCACCATTTTGAAAATTGTACTTTTACTGTTTTGACAAAAAACATCGAATTCATAAGTTTTGTGTTTTCCTCGCAAGTGTGTTGAAAAACATTGTATGACACGCGTGTGCATTGGTCATTACCCACATGGGTTTTCTTATTGCGCGCTCGCTTACAGCTCGCGCGCACAATATCGCCTCGTGTGTAATGACCAACTTAGCACACTTGTATCATAATGTACTATTCATACGTCCTAATTAAGTATGTATCTAACTTTAATTGAAGACAGAGAAGAAAATACTAAAAACAGTCTCACGTTTTTAGTATTTTTTTAAAGCGATTACTCGATTAGGTACTATTTTTCCCAATTTTGTTTCTTTAAGAAAAAAATGTTATAACCGCCTTGCACGTCTGTCTGTCAATGTCGCGTCCCCAGATAAAATCGTTTTGTAAGTTTCGCAGGTTGGATTCCGTTCACTATTTCCAGTTGTTGTACTAGGTGGTTTAATAAGATATAGTACTACGTATTTTTTTCAAGGGACAGGGTTTAAACAGGGAAGAGACCGTTACCCTGCCGCCTGAGAATGTCAGACAGGGAGCGATTTCTAGCTTAAGAGGGAGTTGATGCAAAAATGTTTTTATACACGTTTTATTTTTTCACTCGTATATCGTTACCCTGCATAACAGTGATATAGCCGAGAGGTATGACGTGCAAAATGTTAAATAGTTTACTGTTTATATGTAGAGTAATTGAGATGAAAGGTAAAAATTCGTCACATGTTTCGCGTGGCGCGTCTCATCTTTTGTTTCCTTCTAATTTCATTGCTTAACGCCCCCTCTTAAAAGAGGTGCCCTGTTAGAGAGACAGGATACCTGCTCGAGAAACAGGACCCGAGAGAATCCGTATACCTTTTTAAGCTTGGGTACACTAACAATACTAACATACTCGTTTTACAAATCGTACATTATAGATTTATACTTCGCTCTATAATCATTAATAACTCGATTGAAAATGAAATAATGAGAACTCTTCATATACGTTGGAATTTCCAATAATCCGTTGGCAACGTAAAACACTATTCGTGCAAACTCATTCAACCTCGTGAAGCCATGGTACCGTAAAATTTCCGCTGAAAATAATGCACCATAAAAGCCATGTTGCAACGTAGGTATTGGAATTTTTAATATATACATTAGTATATCGGTTGGTAGCAAAATGAAAGTCTTTGTTAGCTTCTCAAATATTTAGTAAATTTTAACGGCTTTTCGTTTCACCACAGCGTAAAAAGTAAGCTATGGGTATAAAATACCATTTCCAGGATAAAAGTGCCAAATTGTTCAAAATGTTGAGTACACTAAATTGCAGGTAAATTGTTAATAATTTGTAAATGAATAGATTTTTCATACGTATAGAGGCGGGAAAGGATTTTTACAGATACGTGCGAAAGCTGGACTAGTTAGTGTGTCGAATAATGTGTGTCGTTACAAAAAGTAACGTCTTCAAAACGAAACAATAAATCCTATATTTGTTTAGTTTTGTGACTTATTCTTACATTTTGTTCGGATGCAACGTCAGTTACTATTTTTGCATAACGTAAGTTACCAATGTTTTGCATTTTTTTTTTTCAAAATGGAGTAATATTATTATTACTCCATTTTACTCTCAAATATCTCCAGATCTTATCAAAAATTAATAACTAAATCTAATTTATTGTTTATAGGAAATGAAGTCTGTTTTATTTGTATTTGATATTTATTTAATTACGCTCCAATTTCCACGTTATTTGCAGTCAAGGTCCAGACCACACGGCTACGCTACGCATGCCGACAGCAATGCAATTCTCGTACATCAATTCAATTACCATAATTGAGAACCTGACACGTCTGCTAAGCATTGGAAAGTAAAATATTGTTTTGGTCAACACATGCATATGTACCTATAGCTTGCCGTTAAAAATCACATTAGTGGTGGTCCGCAGTATTTGCGCTGCACAAATTAGTTTATGTTTTTAGGTCACAGCAGCATTTGTCTTTGACAGGTATTTACTCTCAAAAGCAATAAAATCGGTTGCTGAGTTTTAAAATAAACGATTACATGTTTTTAATATATTGTTTCACTTTACTTTAGCGGAACCGATATCCGTGTCTAGGTATATCATTTAGGGATAGCAGCCTTTTTTTAACGCCGGATAACACAAATGAAAAAAATCCTAATTTACCATTTATTGAGTTCCCGATACAATCCCTAAACAAATGTCATCTATACACGGTGTTTTTTTAAAGTCCGTTAATTTAAATTCATGAACTATTCATTGTATTGAAGGCATTATTTATTTTAAGAGTATTATAATGTTATGTTTACCCAGGTATTGGCTGTTGTTTTTATAAAAGTTATTAGATATGTATGTTTCATGTCACTACATTATGTTACTATAAATGTTGTATTGACTTGTAAAAGAGCACTTCAAGCCTACTTGCAGAGTAAAACTTAAAATTTAGATTTTTTATTAAATAAGTTTCTCAGAGAACTGGTATTCTAATTAACTTAATTTTCAAAATAATCAAGGAATTAATTTTATCTGATAAGGCCCATTCGAACATGTACAGTTGCCTTAGGTTCTGTTTATAATATTTATTAGTGTTTAGTATGAGTTCATAAATTTGATACTAAACACAAGTACTATCTTGTACGATCGATACTCGAACTGTCATTGATATGTCAAAGTTTTCTATTGTTTGGTGGATTTAAATATAAGTAATGTGCGTGTCACAACAACGCTAATAATTACTGTTTAAGAAAAAAACTTTTTTTAGGGTTCCGTACCCAAAAGGTCAAACGGGACCCTATTACTGAGACTCCGCTGTCCGTCCGTTCGTCCGTCCGTCTGTCACCAGGCTGTATCTCATGAACTATGATAGTTAGCCAGTTGAAATTTCTACAGATTATTTCTGTTGCCGCTATAACAACAAATACTGAAAACAAAATAAAATAAATATTTCTTTCCAATCTCGAGGTTCTCATCCAATCACCGAAGTTATGCAACGTCGGGCGGGGTCAGTACTTGGATGGGTGACAGTTTTTATAGATAATGGTACGGAACCCTTCCTGTGCGAGTCCTACTCGCACTTGGCCGATTTTTTTTATTAACTACTTATGCCATTCAGTTTTCTTAAAAGTAACAGAGTTTAAAAAAACACCGTGTATATACAATGTTTCATTTAATTTACGAGTACATGTATTACCAGGTGGGTGCCATTTCTGGTCAAAATGGTTTATTTGTTTAAATAGGCGTTCGGACGATATTCTGGTGCTTGCGGTCGTACTGTTCCAGAGTGGATTTAAGTTGGCTGTTAATTAATGGAATGTCTGTATTCGGGCGGCACGATGCCGACCGCATACGCTTCACGCTTCTCTCTAATAGTCGACTCGGAACGGGTGGTTTGATCGAAGCCTCAACTGGCTGGACGCAGTTATCGCCTGGGGGTCTATTATACGCTCGATATTCCGTCTCAGGGGACTGGCCGTGATTTCTGAGCGTACGCTGAATCTGGTAAATGGCTCGTTAGGTTACATACGGTGGGGTAAAATATTTGGTGTGGCAAGTAATAGAGGTCCATCGTTCATTCGCTTACTGACTTTATCTGTAGACGGCTCACTAAATCTATCAATTAATTTAAACTATCAGTTCAGTCTGTGCCAGTATCTGCCGTGAAACTTATCTGCAATCAATGCAGTTTCAATGATCTTACAGGAGATTGATGAGAAGCATATCTTACAAAGTTACTAAGTACAACTGTGTAACATAAAGTGGAATACCTAACAAATGAATTGTCTCTGTGCCCGTGACTGCTCCTGGGTAATTTGGTGTGTTTCTTTTCATATTTGCTCATGGTTTTCAAATTTCTCCAGGTGGTGGTTTTCAAAAAATCGAATAGGTGTCGCACTTACATTCGAGACCTATCTGAAACGTCTTTGTAGGCGTTAGAGCGTTTTCAAATTGTGCGATCCGATATCGGATGTCAGATCGTACATCCGTGTAGTCAGGCCGCGGGGCGCCGTATTTAGCGGTCACGCACACTAACACACACATTATGAATGACAAAAAAATCTTTTAAAAAATAAAATCTTTATTTCATAAAACTAGTGGCCCATAGATTACATATTATAAAAAAAATATTTTAAAACTAAACACTACAAATCACATTATGGTTGCCTACACATACGCACACAAACAAATATTATCGGTCCGACAGCTGACGGGGGGCTCCGTCATGGCTGAAATGATCGGAAGTGCCTTTCCGATATCGGATGTAGTAAGGCGCCTTTGAGAAGAACAGCTGCAAGTGACTGCCATTTGACATCAACTCCGCCTTTTTTGCGTTATGTATCGTTTCGTTTAATGATCTATTAAATGAATAAATAAAAACAGTAAACACTTCACTTTTTCTTACATTTTACTTCCATCCGACGTCTGATATCGGATCGGGCAATGTGTAACGCTCTAAGAGTCAATGTTCTGTCCTACACGGGTATGTTACGCTTTTTTATTTTGAGCTCAGCCGTATGGGATGCTAACAGACAGACGGGCAAAATAACTATTGCTTTGATGTATTTTTTATATACTTAATCACTATTATATTTTTTCAGTTTTTGTCGAGCAACGTCATGTTTGACACATCTTTAAGCTGTTTAAGCCTACGCCAACCGTAAATCAGCGTAAGCTCACTTTCCACCTATTAGGTACCGCCTACATTATCTGGATACTTGGATAGTCGTAGGAATGCAATTTACTGTAGGCGATACGATGCTATCGTTCAACCCATTTCTGCAACGCAACGGGCTTTTGATATTAACTGTTCTCGAAGGTTTAATACCTTATTTCGGAAATGATAAAAAAATATTTTGAAAAAGACATTAAAAAAGCACTTGTCTATGTAATCAATTAATCATAACGTTGCACCGCCTACAAATTCTCTCTTTTACCCGAAGGTTGACTGGTAGAGAATGCCTTAGCATTAAGTGCGCCTTTTGTACGATTGTATTTCCTTTTGTGCAATAAAGAATAAATAAATAAATAGATTTTACTCAAATTTTATTGCCATGCTAACATTGATTACCATGTTTACTTATGCTCACATAATACTCGTACTTATGTGTATATTGTAAAGTAATATATATAGGTATGTGGCATATCAGCGGCGATGTGGGTAGAGATGTGGTCACGGGCACAGTAATGTGTCAAACACATTTCGTCTTAATGAGATTATAATTAAACCCAATGCGGTGATCAGCATCAATAAGCTCATTTCACGTTTTGGCTTAATAAAGGTTTAAGCGTAGGTATAGTAAATTGGTATTTTTTTTTTACCAAATAGTTGAAATATACTTGCAAACTAGACTTAACAAATTAATCAAAAATATTAGCTTGAATTGGTTCTACGTGTTGTTACTTTGATAGGTTTAACTCAGAGTTATGCCTATACCAGAAGATTTTTTTTATAAGCGCATAATAAACGGAGCAGTGAGTTGCTACGGTCAAAAACATATGAATATTACAGATAAATAAGTAGTTACTTACTCGTAACAATAAAACAAAACACGAGAATAGGAAAAATAAAGAACAACATATCCTGCAATCTTCATAGACCGTATAAGTGCGTTCTGTAGGTTTGCTGTATTGGCAAAGTAACGCAATATAATATCTCGCGCATTGTTCCGGCGCGGTGTGCGAAGATATGTGACCGATCACGCCTAACGCTATATGTAAGGATTAGGGAGTTTTTGGGGCGGTCATGAATATTAGTTTAAGTAACGGTAATGTATTTCTTCGGGACTAGTCGGTAATAGGCATAAATATGGGTATCAGAAATCTATTGCCTGCGGGCGCATTGTCTGAACACCTGCTCGTCGTATCGGCGTGAGCAATATCCGCGGGCACCCCGCATAAATATCCATGATGTTTCAATTTATATTCATGATATTAGTAAGTCAGACGAAATAGGTACGTCACGTTTGATTCGCTTTGTGTTTTGAATTTAAGTATCATGTCGTGTTTCGACGCATTTGAGCTATCCTAATTGTAATAATTATGTCTAAAGCACTAATGCTATCCTTCTCGGTCCATTAGCCATTTTCCGACTGTATACGATGATATGATATGAATCTGGCAAAACGAAATAATCTATAAATCTGGCAAGCTGTTTCGGCAAGTACCTACACCCTAGGCATGCAGCAGCTGAGGATACAACTATATATTACTTCCTCTCTTCTTCGCTACACAAATATAACTTTCATTATATGTACAGTCACGTTTAAAAATATCGATACGAACAAAGTGCCAAAAATATGTATACACGACCTCAATATGCGATCAATAAGGTCGTGTATACATAATTATGGCACTTTGTCTGTATCGATATTTTCGGACGTGCCTGTACCAGCAAGTAGCATAAGAAATAACTAAATAAAATATTTTTGTTTCAATCTCATTGATCATAAATGAGTCCGTAATCTTATTGCGCAGAAAATCGGCTTTCAACTGACAGTTCTGAGAGTATCAGTTTATTTGAAAAATGTGGATTTTTGCTCAGCTCCAACTCGGTTCTTCGTTGCGATGTTTTCCTTTTATATACGTACGGTTTGCGAATAAAAAAATGAATGACCCCGGTAAAACCGGGCGAGCGTGTTTAATGGAAAAAGTGAGTTAAGCACTCGTAAGTAATAAGATCATTTTATTTATTTTTAAAAAACGTGATTTGACAAACCTATCCAGTCTACGAGTATAACGTTTTAAATAACTAAGTGACTCCAGCTTCTATTTGTTTAGAAAGCGATAGGTATTAAAAACTTTTAACTAAATTTTGCATTGGTTTACGAACTAGATGGATGACTGATTCCATGTTATATTAAAGCCATGCGAAATTGATCCAAATCTATTGAACCGCTTTTTTTTTTTCGTGACTAAGCAGCAAACATCAAATATCTAAACGTAAAAACCTTTACAATTTCAACTTTAGTACGATGCAGAAATCAATTAAATATCAAAATGTAATACACACTGCTTATTCATTTGTTTAAAAATAATAACGTTATTCGGCCTGCTATCGACTCGTCCACATTCATCATTCTGCGAGGTTTTTCTAATTGATTTTGTGAAAAAGTTATCAACACTTCGTTACATGCGTGTCCAGCTCCAGCGACAGATTCTTTTTATATGCGAGGGGCACACTGATTTTTTTACAGTAGAAAAAACTATAAATAAGGCAGTCAATCCTTGTTCGCTCACTAAAATTTTCTTTAGTGAGTTGACAAAGATCACCCTAAAAGGCACACGGCCTGCAAAGCCTTTTTCTATGGCGATTTTGGGTTCTCAGAAATTATGTACCTATGGAATTCGTGGAGTAGGTACGAGAGTATAGGTAGTATTTAAGTTGATTGTTAACCAAGGGATGAAAAGCACCCGGGTTTAACACTCTACTTTTCATTTCGAATAGGTACGAGGCAAGTAAAATGCATGTGTACCAATATATAATAATCATGACTAAGTACGAGTATAAACTTACATAGTATTTCTTGAGGGTATTATGAATGGTATCAGCATCGCTCGTCTCGTTCGTTTTTCGATTATTTCTTATTTCGTATCATTCTGTATTCGTCACTCGTATTATAGTATATGCCTCTTTTTGTTATATGATCCCCAAGTGCCTTATTTGAAGAAATTTCAGTGTTACCTAATGGCACGGGCATTAACAAGTACATTTCGTAGAAAACCGTATAAAATTTAATTAAATTTGTCCTTTGTAAATTTTGGTTATTTTTAAATGAAGTGATATTTGCAACATCACTGAGGTATAACGGATAGGCTCCCTGTCCGGCGCGATGATGTATGCCTCAATTTCCTTTCCGAATACGGAGAGATGAGGATAATCTATACGAAAGCAGAGCAAGTTCCTCGTAACTTCACCTTTAGTAATGAGAATCCGTTGACCTTACGATACCCATATCATGAATATATCCACGCTCGTTTTACCTATATTTGATTTAGTTTTTGAAAGTTAGTGACATCACATGAACTTTTTACCGACAAGATATTTACTTGATAATCAATTTCGAATAGCAAAATTTAATTGTTAGCTTCAAAGAGATGTTGCATTTACTTCACTTACTTACTTAATTTCTGTACGTAGTACATTTTGCTGTTTATAATAGTTAAATACAAGTTTGGCGGCTGGGTTAAAAAATCAAGAGTAATAAGATTAATGTTGTTTCTCTGTCATTTTAAAAGCCTGGACCCGGGTACGTCCTTAAACTACGTCCACAAGAGAGGTATGGGCATTGTGAATGTCATCTCGCTTTGTGTGGTAGGGCACAGCACAGCGGATGTCATTCCAGATCTAGAGCAGAGCCCAACTGGGGAAGTACCTCCACCTTACAGAAAACCGCAGCCAAATAACCCTACTCATAGTGTTGTGTTCCTGCCGGTGAGTAAGGTTGCCAGAGCTCAACGAGGGGCGGGAGGGGGTTAGGGTCGGCAACGCGCATGTAACTCCTCTGGAGTTGCAGGCGTACATAGGCTACGGATACTGCTTACCATCAGGCGGGCCGTATGCTTGTTTGCCACCGACGTAGTATAAAAAAAAAGCTTGCCATTATTTTAGTTCCCCAAGTCACAGGGATAAAAGTACCTACCAACTGCGTCGGCTGCAGGAAATTGGGGTCATCATTAGTGTCTTAGAGATTTCAGACACGAAGCGTTCAAAGCACAAGGGTGTCAACTCGCCGAACGGAACTACACCCTACACTACTTGAGTACGGCGAAGCGTCAACATCTTGTCCCCAAGGCCAATTAGAACTTACAGAATATCTTCTTTATCTGTTATTGACAAGTTATTGATACCTAATATCTGCTCGCTCGCTAACAATAGGTATATCAATATCAGATTGTTGAGAAGTAAACATTCGAATTGGCCTTCTGGGAAGGTAGCGCTTGGTGTTACTTACACTTTGAATATCAGTGAAGGCTATTAATTGTGTTGTGTAGTACCTGCGTGTTTAATTTCCAGTTAGTGTAACGTTTCATTTGAAAATTTTATATACAAATTTTCCTTTGTTTACAGCTCTCTTGCGATCTTTTTCATCGTGTTTTCGTGTTCGTCCACCGAGGGTCTCGTAATTTTTAGTATTTGTTGTTATAGCGGCAACAGAAATACATGATCTGTGAAAATTTCAACTATCTAGCTATCACGGTTCATGAGATACAGCCGGGTGACAGACGTACAGACAGACGAACGGACAGCAGAGTCTTAGTAATAGGATCCCGTTTTACCCTTTGGGTACGGAACCCTAAAAAATGAGAACGTATCACTATGACCCCCTAAAAGTCCGCGCCCCACTGGTTGACATTAAAATTGAAGGTGGGAACTATTGGGACAGTGTACTGCACTCGCACATTTACATCACTTCCTACTCGTACCTACATACATGTAGCAATCATAGCAAATTGTAATTAAGTGCCTATTTAATGTCTCTGAAACATTATCGTTATGAATATGTATTCACATATCCATACGTACCACCAAACACGGAGTATCTTAGTGGATTTAATCAAAATCACTTGAATAGCGTATCAATCTAACACTTAAGCGTGAAAGCTCGTGATTAAAATTAATTCCCAATTCTGTTAAATGAACCAGTAGGTACACAAGCCGAGTTTAAACTAAAACTAGATTTGATTGATAGGTACATTTGAGGTAAGTATTGTACCTATCAATAATTTATGGCACAAATGTGAAAAAACTTATTAACTGACTTAAATTCTGAAATACTTGTTATACTGCTTCTGAGTATTTTATGTGTCAGGGATTAGGAATCTGTTTAACTGAATCTATATTATAATTAACACGTTCTCTGCGGAATGGGGTCGAAAGATCCCATGCAAAGTATGTTAGATTACGAGTTACACTAATTGCCACAGAGTTATCATTTGAATTATATTTATTTTACGATGTTAATTGGTATAATAAATACCAAAATGTGTAATTCCGATTTACTATTCTAAAAAATTGCTTTTACATGAATCTAAAACTCTAAAAGTTCGCAAAGTAAACCGGATGTTTGTATCTTATAGTGTATGTGAAACCTTCTTCGTTTTTCGCCCTCTCTTCCCTATACGAGTATCATTGATGACTTGTAGCATTGATGGTGGACGAGTAGCACTGAATTCAAATTATTTATCAGTCATAAAAATAATTTGTTATCTAAAATAATAACTTAAATTGGCCATTGTCAAAACGAGTTACGATAGGAGTAGAGTCATTATAACTTATTAAAGCATGTGTAAAATCGCCTCAGTCTTTGTTAATGACAGTTCTAACGCAATACACTGACTTAAACCTCGCAGAGTCACTTCAACTGGAAGTTTACGAGTGTTCTGGTGCCCTGGTACCTGCACTCGATTCAGCGAGGCTTTGCAGGAGCTGCACATAAATCGAAAGAGGCTTACGCGGGTGACGGTTTCAGCTCTTATTCCGACGGGAGGCACCGGTGTGAAGTTAGCGGCCAAAGTTATCGGCCGACGATAACCCGACCAAATTAAGAAGTTAACACTTTTAATACGTGTATTTCCATAAAAAAGAGCTTAAGTAGGATATTTATAGGTCAATGGTGAAGAAAAAAGTGGGGCTTTATACAAATAATAGCGTATCACGATAAATTTTACCAACTAGGTATCAAAAATGACTTGAACAGACACCAACATTACGTACTACACAAGTTAACTATAAACGCATTTAAAGACATAAAGACGCTTCAAATCTATTATTCACAGAAGATGTTGATTAAATCCTCACATTTACTGTTTACAAAATACACTTACCATGATTATTAGAGTTTTTGTTAAAAAAATGTACGGCCATAAGATTCTAAGCATACAAAACTAAATTAAAACCTTTTCTAGACAGAAAGACATTTTCTAATTGATACCAACAATAAAGAGTTATTTTTTTAAAATAAAAATGCATTCAGAACCGACTTTCCTTGCTATATATAGATATTGCAACTGAATAATAGTAAGCGGCGCAACGATTCTGATTTTTTTTTTTAAAGTTGACACAATTCTAGATTATGAAAAGTTATTATTACAACAATGAAAACCGTTAATCAAAAGCTTTTGTCGCAATATTTAAAATCCAAAAAACACGCTTTTCAAAGTCGATTCCCGAAAAATATCCATTGGCCGAGTCAGCGGCCGAAATCTTCCTGACACAAATCACTACTTTTGACGAACTTCTAGACATTAAGACGCTTTCAAACTTACACCAACGTAGGCAGCTATCGTGGGCTTTCATAAAAAGCTTTCCAAACCGACTTTCCTCGCTGTCTATAGATATTGCAACACAATAATAGTTAGCGGCGGAACGATTCTGAAACAATTTTTTAAAATATTGATACAATTCCAGATTATGGAAAGTAATTATTACATCAAAGAAAACCGTAAATCCAGAGCTTTCGTCAAAGCTTTCGAAACCCAATCGTATCATTTTTCAAAGTTGTTTTCCGAAAAATATCCATTGGCCGAGTCAGCGGCTGAAAGTTTCTTGACAGAAATCAGTGATATTGATAAGCTTCCAGACATTAAGACGCTTAGAAACTTACACCAACGTAAGCCGCTATCATGGGCTTTCAGAAAAAGCTTTCAGAAACGACTTTCTTCGCTAACTATAGATTATGCAACTGAAAAATAGTTAGCGGCGGAACAATTCTGAAAATATTTTTTTAAATGTTGATATATTTCTCGATTATGGAAAGTAATAATTACGTCAATGAAAACCGTAAATCCAGAGCTTTTGTCAAAGCTTTCGAAACCCAATCATATCACTTTTAAAACAAATTTCCCGACAAATATCCATTGGCCGAGTCAGCGGCCGAAAACTTCCTGAAACAAATCATTACTTTGGACAAACTTCTAGACATTAAGACGCTTACAAACTTACACTAACGTAGGCCGCTATCATGGGCTTTCAGAAACGACTTTCTTCGTTAACTATAGAAATTGCAACTGAAAAATAGTTAGCGGCGGAACAATTCTGAAAATATTTTTTTAAACGTTGATATATTTCTAGGTTATGGAAAGTAATAATTACATTAATGAAAACCGTAAATTGAGAGCTTTTGTCAAAGCTTTCGAAACCCAATCATATCACTTATAAAATTAGTTTCCCGAAAAATATCCATTGGCCACGTCATCGGCCGAAAGCTTCTTGACACAAATCACTACTTTTGACGAACTTGTAGACATTAAGACGCTTTCAAACTTACACCAACGTAGGCAGTTATCATAGGCTTTCAGAAATAGCTTAAAAAACCGACTTTCCTCGCTGTCTATAGATATTGCAACTCAATAATAGTTAGCGGCGGAACGATTCTGAAAATATTTTATTAAATATTGATACAATTCCAGATTACGGAAAGTAATTATTACATAAATGAAAACCGTAAATCAAGAGCTTTTGTCGAAACTTTCTAAAACCATAAAAATCGCTTTTCAAATCCGTTTCCCGAAAAATATCCATTGGCCAAGTCAGCGGCCGAAATCTTCCTGACACAAATCACTACTTCTGACAAACTTCTAGACATTAAGACGCTTTCAAACTTACACCAACGTAGGCAGCTATCGTGGGCTTTCATAAAAAGCTTTCCAAACCGACTTTCCTCGCTGTCTATAGATATTGCAACACAATAATAGTTAGCGGCGGAACGATTCTGAAACAATTTTTTAAAATATTGATACAATTCCAGATTATGGAAAATAATTATTACATCAAAGAAAACCGTAAATCCAGAGCTTTCGTCAAAGCTTTCGAAACCCAATCGTATCACTTTTCAAAGTTGTTTTCCGAAAAATATCCATTGGCCGAGTCAGCGGCTGAAAGTTTCTTGACAGAAATCAGTGATTTTGATAAGCTTCCAGACATTAAGACGCTTAGAAACTTACATCAACGTAAGCCGCTATCATGGGCTTTCAGAAAAAGCTTTCAGAAACGACTTTCTTCGCTAACTATAGATTATGCAACTGAAAAATAGTTAGCGGCGGAACAATTCTGAAAATATTTTTTTAAATGTTGATATATTTCTCGATTATGGAAAGTAATAATTACGTCAATGAAAACCGTAAATCCAGAGCTTTTGTCAAAGCTTTCGAAACCCAATCATATCACTTTAAAAACAAATTTCCCGACAAATATCCATTGGCCGAGTCAGCGGCCGAAAACTTCCTGACACAAATCATTACTTTGGACAAACTTCTAGACATTAAGACGCTTACAAACTTACACTAACGTAGGCCGCTATCATGGGCTTTCAGAAAAAGCTTTCAGAAACGACTTTCTTCGTTAACTATAGATATTGCAACTGAAAAATAGTTAGCGGCGGAACAATTCTGAAAATATTTTTTTAAACGTTGATATATTTCTAGGTTATGGAAAGTAATAATTACATTAAAGAAAACCGTACATTGAGAGCTTTTTTCAAAGCTTTCGAAACCCAATCATATCACTTTTACAATTTGTGTCCCGAAAAATATCCATTGGCCACGTCAGCGGCCGAAAGCTTCTTGACACAAATCACTACCTTTAACGAACTTCTAGTCATTAAGACGCTTTCAAACTTACACCAACGTAGACAGCTATCATAGGCTTTCAGAAAAAGCTTTCAAAACCGACTTTCCTCGCTAACTATAGATATTACAAATGAAAACTAGTTAGCGGCGGAACAATTCTGAAAATATATTTTAAATGTTGATATATTTCTAGATTTGGCAAAGTAATAATTACATTAATGAAAACCGTAGATCTAGAGCTTTTGTCAAAGCTTTCGAAACACAATAATATCACTTTTAAAATTTGTTTCCCGAAAAATATCCATTGGCCACGTCAGCGGCCGAAAGCTTTTTGACACAAATCACTACCTTTAACGAACTTCTAGACATTAAGACGCTTTCAAACTTACACCAACGTAGACAGCTATCATAGGCTTTCAGAAAAAGCTTTCAAAACCGACTTTCCTCGCTAACTATAGATATTACAAATGAAAAATAGTTAGCGGCGGAACAATTCTGAAAATATATTTTAAAAGTTGATATATTTCTAGATTTGGCAAAGTAATAATTACATTAATGAAAACCGTAGATCTAGAGCTTTTGTCAAAGCTTTCGAAACACAATTATATCACTTTTAAAATTTGTTTCCCGAAAAATATCCATTGGCCGCGTCAGCGGCCGAAAGCTTTTTGACACAAATCACTACCTTTAACGAACTTCTAGACATTAAGACGCTTTCAAACTTACACCAACGTAGACAGCTATCATAGGCTTTCAGAAAAAGCTTTCAAAACTGACTTTCCTCGCTAACTATAGATATTACAAATGAAAAATAGTTAGCGGCGGAACAATTCTGAAAATATATTTTAAATGTTGATATATTTCTAGATTTGGCAAAGTAATAATTACATTAATGAAAACCGTAGATCTAGAGCTTTTGTCAAAGCTTTCGAAACACAATTATATCACTTTTAAAATTTGTGTCCCGAAAAATATCCATTGGCCACGTCAGCGGCCGAAAGCTTCTTGACACTAATCACTAACTTTAACGAACTTCTAGACATTAAGACGCTTTTAAACTTACACCAACGTAGACAGCTATCATAGGCTTTCAGAAAAAGCTTTCAAAACCGACTTTCCTCGCTAACTATAGATATTACAAATGAAAAATAGTTAGCGGCGGAACAATTCCGAAAATATATTTTATAAGTTGATATATTTCTAGATTTGGCAAAGTAATAATTACATTAATGAAAACCGTAGATCTAGAGCTTTTGTCAAAGCTTTCGAAACACAATTATATCACTTTTAAAATTTGTTTCCCGAAAAATATCCATTGGCCGCGTCAGCGGCCGAAAGCTTTTTGACACAAATCACCACTTTTAACAAACTTCTAGACATTAAGGACGCTTTCAAACTTACACCAACGTAGGCAGCTATCATAGGCTTTCAGAAAAAGCTTTCAAAACCGACTTTCCTCGCTTACTATAGATATTACAACTGAAAAATAGTTAGCGGCGGAACAATTCTGAAAATAATTTTTTAAATGTTGATATATTTCTAGATTTTGCAAAGTAATAATTACATTAATGAAAACCGTAAATCAAGAGCTTTTGTTAAAGCTTTCGAAACCCAAATTATATCACTTTTACAATTAATTTCCCGAAAAATATCCATTGGCCACGTCATCGGCCTGAAAGCTTCTTGACACAAATCACTACTTTTGACGAACTTGTTGACATTAAGACGCTTTCAAACTTACACCAACGTAGGCAGGTATCATAGGCTTTCAGAAAATGCTTTCAAAACCGACTTTCCTCGCTAACTATATATATTACAACTGAAAAATAGTTAGTGGCGGAACAATTCTAAAATATTTTTTTAAATGTTGATATATTTTTAGATTTTGCAAAGTAATAATTACATTAATGAAAACCGTAAATCGAGAGCTTTTGTCAAAGCTTTCGAAACCCAATCATATCACTTTTACAATTTGTGTCCCGAAAAATATCCATTGGCCACGTCAGCGGCCGAAAGCTTCTTGACACAAATCACTACCTTTAACGAACTTCTAGACATTAAGACGCTTTCAAACTTACACCAACGTAGACAGCTATCATAGGCTTTCAGAAAAAGCTTTCAAAACCGACTTTCCTCACTAACTATAGATATTACAAATGAAAAATAGTTAGCGGCGGAACAATTCTGAAAATATATTTTAAATGTTGATATATATCTAGATTTGGCAAAGTAATAATTACAATAATGAAAACCGTAGATCTAGAGCTTTTGTCAAAGCTTTCGAAACACAATTATATCACTTTTAAAATTTGTTTCCCGAAGAAAGCTTTTTGACACAAATCACCACTTTTAACGAACTTCTAGACATTAAGACGCTTTCAAACTTACACCAACGTAGGCAGCTATCATAGGCTTTCAGAAATAGCTTAAAAAACCGACTTTCCTCGCTGTCTATAGATATTGCAACTCAATAATAGTTAGCGGCGGAACGATTCTGAAAATATTTTATTAAATATTGATACAATTCCAGATTACGGAAAGTAATTATTACATAAATGAAACCGTAAATCAAGAGCTTTTGTCGAAACTTTCGAAAACCATAAAAATCGCATTTCAAATTCGTTTCCCGAAAAATATCCAATGGCCGAGTCAGCGGCCGAAATCTTCCTGACACAAATCACTACTTCTGACGAACTTCTAGACATTAAGACGCTTTCAAACTTACACCAACGTAGGCAGCTATTATAGGCTTTGAGAAAAAGCTTTCAAAACCGACTTTCCTCGCTGTCTATAGATATTGCAACTTAATAATAGTTAGCGGCGGAACGATTCTGAAAATATTTTATTAAATATTGATACAATTCCAGATTATGGAAAGTAATTATTACATCAAAGAAAACCGTAAATCCAGAGCTTTTGTCAAAGCTTTCGAAACCCAATCATATCACTTTTAAAACAAATTTCCCGACAAATATCCATTGGCCGAGTCAGCGGCCGAAAACCTCCTGAAACAAATCACTACTTTGGACAAAGTTCTAGACATTAAGACGCTTACAAACTTACACTAACGTAGGCCGCTATCATGGGCTGTCAGAAAAAGCTTTCAGAATAGACTTTCTTCGTTAACTATAGATATTGCAACTGAAAAATAGATAGCGGCGGAACAATTCTGAAAAGATTTTTTTAAATGTTGATATATTTCTAGATTTTGCAAAGTAATAATTACATTAATGAAAACCGTAAATCGAGAGCTTTTGTCAAAACTTTCGAAACCCAATCATATCACTTTTAAAACAAATTTCCCGACAAATATCCATTGGCCGAGTCAGCGGCCGAAAACTTCCTGACACAAATCACTACTTTGGACAAACTTCTAGACATCAAGACGCTTATAAACTTACACTAACGTAGGCCGCTATCATGGGCTTTCAGAAAAAGCTTTCAGAAACGACTTTCTTCGTTAACTATAGATATTGCAACTGAAAAATAGTTAGCGGCGGAACAATTCTGAAAATATTTTTTTAAATGTTGATATATTTCTAGATTAAGCAAAGTAATAATTACATTAATGAAAACCGTAAATCAAGAGCTTTTGTTAAAGCTTTCGAAACCCAATTATATCACTTTTACAATTAATTTCCCGAAAAATATCCATTGGCCACGTTAGCGGCCGAAAGCTTCTTGACACAAATCTCTGCTTTTGACGAACTTGTAGATATTAAGACGCTTTCAAACTTACACCAACGTAGGCAGCTATCATAGGCTTTCAGAAAAAGCTTTCAGAAACGACTTTCCTCGCTAACTATATATATTACAACTGAAAAATAGTTAGCGGCGGAACAATTCTGATTTTTTTTTTAAATGTTGATATATTTCTAGATTTTGCAAAGTAATAATTACATTAATGAAAACCGTAAATCGAGAGCTTTTGTCAAAGCTTTCGAAACCCAATCATATCACTTTTACAATTTGTGTCCCGAAAAATATCCATTGGCCACGAATGCGGCCGAAAGCTTCTTGACACAAATCACTACCTTTAACGAACATCTAGACATTAAGACGCTTTCAATCTTACACCAACGTAGACAGCTATCATAGGCTTTCAGAAAAAGCTTTCAAAACCGACTTTCCTCGCTAACTATAGATATTACAAATGAAAAATAGTTAGCGGCGGAACAATTCTGTTTTTTTTTTAATGTTGATATATTTCTAGATTTTGGAAAGTAATAATTACATTAAAGAAAACCATAAATAGAGAGCTTTTGTCAAAGCTTTCAAAGCCCAATCATATCAATTTTAAAATTTGTTTCCCGAAAAAAATCCATTGGCCGCGTCAGCGGCCGAAAGCTTCTTGACACAAATCACTACCTTTGACGAACTTGTAGACATTAAGACGCTTTCAAACTTACACCAACGTAGGCAGCAATCATAGGCTTTCAGAAAAAGCTTTCAAAACCGACTTTCCTCGCTAACTATAGATATTACAAATGAAAAATAGTTAGCGGCGGAACAATTCTGAAAATATATTTTAAATGTTGATATATTTCTAGATTTGGCAAAGTAATAATTACATTAATGAAAACCGTAGATCTAGAGCTTTTGTCAAAGCTTTCGAAACACAATTATATCACTTTTAAAAAATTTTTCCCGAAAAATATCCATTGGTCGCGTCAGCGGCCGAAAGCTTTTTGACACACATCACCACTTTTAACGAACTTCTAGACATTAAGACGCTTTCAAACTTACACCAACATAGGCAGCTATCATAGGTTTTCAGAAATAGCTTAAAAAACCGACTTTCCTCGCTGTCTATAGATATTGCAACTCAATAATAGTTAGCGGCGGAACGATTCTGAAAATATTTTATTAAATATTGATACAATTCCAGATTACGGAAAGTAATTATTACATAAATGAAAACCGTAAATCAAGAGCTTTTGTCGAAACTTTCGAAAACCATAAAAATCGCTTTTCAAATCCGTTTCCCGAAAAATATCCATTGGCCGAGTCAGCGGCCGAAATCTTCCTGACACAAATCATTACTTTGGACAAACTTCTAGACATTAAGACGCTTACAAACTTACACCAACGTAGGCAGCTATCGTGGGCTTTCATAAAAAGCTTTCCAAACCGACTTTCCTCGCTGTCTATAGATATTGCAACACAATAATAGTTAGCGGCGGAACGATTCTGAAACAATTTTTTAAAATATTGATACAATTCCAGATTATGGAAAGTTATTATTACATCAAAGAAAACCGTAAATCCAGAGCTTTCGTCAAAGCTTTCGAAACCCAATCGTATCACTTTTCAAAGTTGTTTTCCGAAAAATATCCATTGGCCGAGTCAGCGGCTGAAAGTTTTTTGACAGAAATCAGTGATTTTGATAAGCTTCCAGACATTAAGACGCTTAGAAACTTACACCAACGTAAGCCGCTATCATGGGCTTTCAGAAAAAGCTTTCAGAAACGACTTTCTTCGCTAACTATAGATTATACAACTGAAAAATAGTTAGCGGCGGAACAATTCTGATAATATTTTTTTAAATGTTGATATATTTCTCGATTATGGAAAGTAATAATTACGTCAATGAAAACCGTAAATCCAGAGCTTTTGTCAAAGCTTTCGAAACCCAATCATATCACTTTTAAAACAAATTTCCCGACAAGTATCCATTGACCGAGTCAGCGGCCGAAAACTTCCTGACACAAATCATTACTTTGGACAAAGTTCTAGACATTAAGACGCTTACAAACTTACACTAACGTAGGCCGCTATTATGGGCTTTCAGAAAAAGCTTTCAGAAACGACTTTCTTCGTTAACTATAGAAATTGCAACTGAAAAACAGTTAGCGGCGGAACAATTCTGAAAATATTTTTTTAAACGTTGATATATTTGTAGGTTATGGAAAGTAATAATTACATTAATGAAAACCGTACATTGAGAGCTTTTGTCAAAGCTTTCGAAACCCAATCATATCACTTATAAAATTAGTTTCCCGAAAAATATCCATTGGCCACGTCATTGGCCGAAAGCTTCTTGACACAAATCACTACTTTTGACGAACTTGTAGACATTAAGACGCTTTCAAACTTACACCAACGTATGCAGGTATCATAGGCTTTCAGAAAATGCTTTCAAAACCGACTTTCCTCGCTAACTATATATATTACAACTGAATAATAGTTAGCGGCGGAACAATTCTGAAAATATATTTTAAATGTTGATATATTTCTAGATTTTGCAAAGTAATAATTACATTAATGAAAATCGTAAATCGAGAGCTTTTGTCAAAGCTTTCGAAACCCAATCATATCACTTTTACAATTTATGTCCCGAAAAATATCCATTGGCCACGTCAGCGGCCGAAAGCTTCTTGACACAAATCACTACCTTTAACGAACTTCTAGACATTAAGACGCTTTCAAACTTACACCAACGTAGACAGCTATCATAGGCTTTCAGAAAAAGCTTTCAAAACCGACTTTTCTCGCTAACTATAGATATTACAAATGAAAAATAGTTAGCGGCGGAACAATTCTGAAAATATATTTTAAATGTTGATATATTTCTAGATTTGGCAAAGTAATAATTACATTAATGAAAACCGTAGATCTAGAGCTTTTGTCAAAGCTTTCGAAACACAATTATATCACTTTTAAAATTTATGTCCCGAAAAATATCCATTGGCCACGTCATTGGCCGAAAGCTTCTTGACACAAATCACTACTTTTGACGAACTTGTAGACATTAAGACGCTTTCAAACTTACACCAACGTATGCAGGTATCATAGGCTTTCAGAAAATGCTTTCAAAACCGACTTTCCTCGCTAACTATATATATTACAACTGAATAATAGTTAGCGGCGGAACAATTCTAAAATATTTTTTTAAATGTTGATATATTTCTAGATTTTGCAAAGTAATAATTACATTAATGAAAATCGTAAATCGAGAGCTTTTGTCAAAGCTTTCGAAACCCAATCATATCACTTTTACAATTTATGTCCCGAAAAATATCCATTGGCCGCGTCAGCGGCCGAAAGCTTTTTGACACAAATCACCACTTTTAACGAACTTCTAGACATTAAGACGCTTTCAAACTTACACCAACGTAGGCAGCTATCATAGGATTTTGATAAGCTTCCAGACATTAAGACGCTTAGAAACTTACACCAACGTAAGCCGCTATCATGGGCTTTCAGAAAAAGCTTTCAGAAACGACTTTCTTCGCTAACTACAGATTATGCAACTGAAAAATAGTTAGCGGCGGAACAATTCTGAAAATATTTTTTAAATGTTGATATATTTCTCGATTATGGAAAGTAATAATTACGTCAATGAAAACCTTAAATCTAGAGCTTTTGTCAAAGCTTTCGAAACCCAATCATATCACTTTTAAAACAAATTTCCCGACAAATATCCATTGGCCGAGTCAGCGGCCGAAAACTTCCTGACACAAATCATTACTTTGGACAAACTTCTAGACATTAAGACGCTTACAAACTTACACTAACGTAGGCCGCTATTATGGGCTTTCAGAAAAAGCTTTCAGAAACGACTTTCTTCGTTAACTATAGAAATTGCAACTGAAAAATAGTTAGCGGCGGAACAATTCTGAAAATATTTTTTTAAACGTTGATATATTTCTAGGTTATGGAAAGTAATAATTATATTAATGAAAACCGTAAATTGAGAGCTTTTGTCAAAACTTTCGAAACCCAATCATATCACTTATAAAATTAGTTTCCCGAAAAATATACATTGGCCACGTCATCGGCCGAAAGCTTCTTGACACAAATCACTACTTTTGACGAACTTGTAGACATTAAGACGCTTTCAAACTTACACCAACGTAGGCAGCAATCATAGGCTTTCAGAAAAAGCTTTCAAAACCGACTTTCCTCGCTAACTATATATATTACAACTGAAAAATATTTAGCGGCGGAACAATTCTAAAATATTTTTTTAAATGTTGATATATTTCTAGATTTTGCAAAGTAATAATTACATTAATGCAAACCGTAAATCGAGAGCTATTATCAAAGCTTTAGAAACCCAATTATATCACTTTTAAAATTTGCTTCCCGAAAAATATCGATTGGCCGAGTCAGCGGCCGAAAGCTTTTTGACACAAATCACTACTTTTAACGAACTTCTAGACATTAAGACGCTTTCAAACTTACACCAACGTAGGCAGCTATCATAGGCTTTCAGAAAAAGCTTTCAGAAAAGACTCTTCGCTAACTATAGATTATGCAACTGAAAAATAATTAGCGGCGGAACAATTATGTATATTTTTTAAACGTTAATATATTTCTAGATTTCAATCGCTGCTGGCCTAGCGGTAAGAGCGTGCGACTTGCAATCCGGAGGTCGCGGGTTAAAACCCGGCTCGTACCAATGAGTTTTTCGGAACTTATGTGCGAAATATTATTTGATATGTACCGGTCGCTTTTCGGTGAAGGAAAACATCGTGAGGAAACCGGACTAATCCCAACAAGGCCTAGTTTACCCTCTGGGTTGGGAGGTCAGATGGCAGTCGCTTTCGTAAAAACTAGTGCCTACGCCAAATCTTGGGTTTAGTTGTCAAGCGGACCCCAGGCTCCCTTGAGCCGTGGCAAAATGCCGGGACAACGCGAGGAAGAAGATATTTCTAGATTAAGGAAACTAATAATTACATTAAAGAAAACCATAAATAGAGAGCTTATGTCAAAGATTTCAAAAACCCAAACATATCACTTTTAAAATTTGTCTCCTGAAAAATATCCATTGGCCGCGTCAGCGGCCGAAAGCTTCTTGACACAAATCACTACTTTTGACGAACTTCTAGACATTAAGACGCTTTCAAACTTACACCAACGTAGGTAGCTATCATAGGCTTTCAGAAAAAGCTTTCAAAACCGTCTTTCCTCGCTGTCTAAAGATATTGCAACTGAAAAATAGTTAGCGGCGGAAAAATTCTGAAAATATTTTTTTAAACGTTAATATATTTCTTGATTTAGGAAACTAATAATTACATTAAAGAAAACCATAAATGGAGAGCTTATGTCAAAGCATTCGAAACCCAATCATATCACTTTTAAAATTTGTCTCCCGAAAAATATCCATTGGCCGAGTCAGCGGCTGAAAGTTTCTTGACAGACATTAAGACGCTTAGAAACTTACACCAACGTAAGCCGCTATCTTGGGCCTTAAGAAAAAGCTTTCAGAAACGAATTTCTTCGCTAACTATAGATATTGCAACTGAAAAATAGTTAGCGGCGGAAAAATTCTGAAAAATTTTTTTTAAATGTTAATATATTTATAGATTATGAAAGTAATAATTACGTCAAAAGAAAAAAAGAAAGTCGTTTCTGAAAGCCCATGATAGCGGCTTACGTTGGTGTAAGTTTCTAAGCGTCTTAATGTCTGGAAGCTTATCAAAATCACTGATTTCTGTCAAGAAAATTTCAGCCGCTGACTCAGCCAATGGATATTTTTCGGGAAACAAATTTTAAAAGTGATATGATTGGGTTTCGAAAGCTTTGACAAAAGCTCTAGATCGATGGTTTTAATTAATGTAATTATTACTTTGCCAAATCTAGAAATATATCAACATTTAAAAAAATATTTTCAGAATTGTTCCGCCGCTAACTATTTTTCAGTTGTAATATCTATAGTTAGCGAGGAAAGTCGGTTTTGAAAGCTTTTTCTGAAAGCCTATGATAGCTGCCTACGTTGGTGTAAGTTTGAAAGCGTCTTAACGTCTACAAGTTCGTTAAAAGTAGAGATTTGTGTCAAGAAGCTTTCGGCCGCTAACGTGGCCAATGGATATTTTTCGGGAAATTAATTGTAAAAGTGATGTGATTGGGTTTCGAAAGCATTAACAAAAGCTCTTGATTTACGGTTTTCATTAATGTAATTATTACTTTGCAAAATCTAGAAATGTATCAACATTAAAAAAATTATTTTCAGAATTGTTCCGCCGCTAACTATTTTTCATTTGTAATATCTATAGTTAGCGAGGAAAGTCGGTTTTGAAAGCTTTTTCTGAAAGCCCATGATAGCGGCTTATGTTGGTGTAAGTTTCTAAGCATCTTAATGTCTGGAAGCTTATCAAAATCACTGATTTCTGTCAAGAAACTTTCAGCCGCTGACTCGGCCAATGGATATTTTTCGGAAAACAACTTTAAAAAGTGATACGATTGGGTTTCGAAAGCTTTGACGAAAGCTCTGGATTTACGGTTTTCTTTGATGTAATAATTACTTTCCATAATCTGGAATTGTATCAATATTTAATAAAATATTTTCAGAATCGTTCCGCCGCTAACTATTATTAAGTTGCAATATCTATAGACAGCGAGGAAAGTCGGTTTTGAAAGCTTTTTCTCAAAGCCTATAATAGCTGCCTACGTCGGTGTAAGTATGAAAGCGTCTTAAGGTCTAGAAGTTCGTCAGAAGTAGTGATTTGTGTCAGGAAGATTTCGGCCGCTGACTCGGCCAATGGATATTTTTCGGGAAACGAATTTCAAAAGCGATTTTTATGGTTTTCGAAAGTTTCTACAAAAGCTCTTGATTTACGGCTTTCATTAATGTAATAATTACTTTCCGTAATCTGGAATTGTATCAATATTTAATAAAATATTTTCAGAATCGTTCCGCCGCTAACTATTATTGAGTTGCAATATCTATAGACAGCGAGGAAAGTCGGTTTTTTAAGCTATTTCTGAAAGCCTATGATAGCTGCCTACGTTGGTGTAAGTTTGAAAGCGTCTTAATGTCTAGAAGTTCGTTAAAAGTGGTGATTTGTGTCAAAAAGCTTTCGGCCGCTGACGCGGCCAATGGATATTTTTCGGGACATAAATTGTAAAAGTGATATGATTGGGTTTCGAAAGCTTTGACAAAAGCTCTCGATTTACGATTTTCATTAAGGGGGCGTCCATTAATCGCGTCATACGTTTTTGGCTTGTTTTAGACCCCCCCCTCCCTCATGGTGATCTTTGGTGATATTTTCAGGACCCCCCCCCCATCCAATATGACGTGTATTTTTTTCGATAACTAAAGAACAGTTTTCTAACAAATGAACCTAACTATTATTTTTATTTTATTGACTATAATACAGTATAGCACAGATGAAAAAAAAAATACACGTGATACGTGTCCATACCCCCCCGTCCCCTGTGGTGATCATTGGTGATTTTTTGCTGACCCCCTCCCCCCCCTATACAATATGACGCGATTAATGGACGCCCCCTAATGTAATTATTACTTTGCAAAATCTAGAAATATATCAACATTTAAAAAAATATTTTAGAATTGTTCCGCCACTAACTATTATTCAGTTGTAATATAAATAGTTAGCGAGGAAAGTCGGTTTTGAAAGCATTTTCTGAAAGCCTATGATACCTGCATACGTTGGTGTAAGTTTGAAAGCGTCTTAATGTCTACAAGTTCGTCAAAAGTAGTGATTTGTGTCAAGAAGCTTTCGGCCAATGACGTGGCCAATGGATATTTTTCGGGACATAAATTTTAAAAGTGATATAATTGTGTTCCGAAAGCTTTGACAAAAGCTCTAGATCTACGGTTTTCATTAATGTAATTATTACTTTGCCAAATATAGAAATATATCAACATTTAAAATATATTTTCAGAATTGTTCCGCCGCTAACTATTTTTCATTTGTAATATCTATAGTTAGCGAGGAAAGTCGGTTTTGAAAGCTTTTTCTGAAAGCCTATGATAGCTGTCTACGTTGGTGTAAGTTTGAATGCGTCTTAATGTCTAGAAGTTCGTTAAAGGTAGTGATTTGTGTCAAGAAGCTTTCGGCCGCTGACGTGGCCAATGGATATTTTTCGGGACATAAATTGTAAAAGTGATATGATTGGGTTTCGAAAGCTTTGACAAAAGCTCTCGATTTACGATTTTCATTAATGTAATTATTACTTTGCAAAATCTAGAAATATATCAACATTTAAAAAAATATTTTAGAATTGTTCCGCCGCTAACTATTATTCAGTTGTAATATATATAGTTAGCGAGGAAAGTCGGTTTTGAAAGCATTTTCTGAAAGCCTATGATACCTGCATACGTTGGTGTAAGTTTGAAAGCGTCTTAATGTCTACAAGTTCGTCAAAAGTAGTGATTTGTGTCAAGAAGCTTTCGGCCAATGACGTGGCCAATGGATATTTTTCGGGAAACTAATTTTATAAGTGATATGATTGGGTTTCGAAAGCTTTGACAAAAGCTCTCAATGTACGGTTTTCATTAATGTAATTATTACTTTCCATAACCTAGAAATATATCAACGTTTAAAAAAATAGTTTCAGAATTGTTCCGCCGCTAACTATTTTTCAGTTGCAATATCTATAGTTAACGAAGAAAGTCGTTTCTGAAAGCTTTTTCTGAAAGCCCATGATAGCGGCCTACGTTAGTGTAAGTTTGTAAGCGTCTTAATGTCTAGAAGTTTGTCCAAAGTAATGATTTGTGTCAGGAAGTTTTCGGCCGCTGACTCGGCCAATGGATATTATTCGGGAAATTTGTTTTAAAAGTGATATGATTGGGTTTCGAAAGCTTTGACAAAAGCTCTGGATTTACGGTTTTCATTGACGTAATTATTACTTTCCATAATCGAGAAATATATCAACATTTAAAAAAATATTTTCAGAATTGTTCCGCCGCTAACTATTTTTCAGTTGCATAATCTATAGTTAGCGAAGAAAGTCGTTTCTGAAAGCTTTTTCTGAAAGCCCATGATGGCGGCTTACGTTGGTGTAAGTTTCTAAGCGTCTTAATGTCTACAAGTTCGTCAAAAGTAGTGATTTGTGTCAAGAAGCTTTCGGCCGATGACGTGGCCAATGGATATTTTTCGGGAAACTAATTTTATAAGTGATATGATTGGGTTTACAAAGCTTTGACAAAAGCTCTCAATTTACGGTTTTCATTAATATAATTAATACTTTCCATAACCTAGAAATATATCAACGTTTAACAAAATATTTTCAGAATTGTTCCGCCGCTAACTATTTTTCAGTTGCAATTTCTATAGTTAACGAAGAAAGTCGTTTCTGAAAGCTTTTTTCTGAAAGCCCATAATAGCGGCCTACGATAGTGTAAGTTTGTAAGCGTCTTAATGTCTAGAAGTTTGTCCAAAGTAATGATTTGTGTCAGGAAGTTTTCGGCCGCTGACTCGGCCAATGGATATTTGTCGGGAAATTTGTTTTAAAAGTGATATGATTGGGTTTCGAAAGCTTTGACAAAAGCTCTTGATTTAAGGTTTTCATTGACGTAATTATTACTTTCCATAATCGAGAAATATATCAACATTTAAAAAAATATTTTCAGAATTGTTCCGCCGCTAACTATTTTTCAGTTGCATAATCTGTAGTTAGCGAAGAAAGTCGTTTCTGAAAGCTTTTTCTGAAAGCCCATGATAGCGGCTTACGTTGGTGTAAGTTTCTAAGCGTCTTAATGTCTGGAAGCTTATCAAAATCCTATGATAGGTGCCTACGTTGGTGTAAGTTTGAAAGCGTCTTAATGTCTAGAAGTTCGTTAAAAGTGGTGATTTGTGTCAAAAAGCTTTCGGCCGCTGACGCGGCCAATGGATATTTTTCGGGACATAAATTGTAAAAGTGATATGATTGGGTTTCGAAAGCTTTGACAAAAGCTCTCGATTTACGATTTTCATTAATGTAATTATTACTTTGCAAAATCTAGAAATATATCAACATTTAAAAAAATATTTTAGAATTGTTCCGCCGCTAACTATTATTCAGTTGTAATATATATAGTTAGCGAGGAAAGTCGGTTTTGAAAGCATTTTCTGAAAGCCTATGATACCTGCATACGTTGGTGTAAGTTTGAAAGCGTCTTAATGTCTACAAGTTCGTCAAAAGTAGTGATTTGTGTCAAGAAGCTTTCGGCCAATGACGTGGCCAATGGATATTTTTCGGGACATAAATTTTAAAAGTGATATAATTGTGTTTCGAAAGCTTTGACAAAAGCTCTAGATCTACGGTTTTCATTAATGTAATTATTACTTTGCCAAATCTAGAAATATATCAACATTTAAAATATATTTTCAGAATTGTTCCGCCGCTAACTATTTTTCATTTGTAATATCTATAGGTAGCGAGGAAAGTCGGTTTTGAAAGCTTTTTCTGAAAGCCTATGATAGCTGTCTACGTTGGTGTAAGTTTGAAAGCGTCTTAATGTCTAGAAGTTCGTTAAAGGTAGTGATTTGTGTCAAGAAGCTTTCGGCCGCTGACGTGGCCAATGGATATTTTTCGGGACATAAATTGTAAAAGTGATATGATTGGGTTTCGAAAGCTTTGACAAAAGCTCTCGATTTACGATTTTCATTAATGTAATTATTACTTTGCAAAATCTAGAAATATATCAACATTTAAAAAAATATTTTAGAATTGTTCCGCCGCTAACTATTATTCAGTTGTAATATATATAGTTAGCGAGGAAAGTCGGTTTTGAAAGCATTTTCTGAAAGCCTATGATACCTGCACTGCCGTCCTATCCCTAAAACCTATCTAACCCACAAATTATAGTTTTGAGATATGGGCAAAAAACGTTCAAACCAATATCTCTAGAAAATGTGTACATTTATTCGGGATTTCTTTTATGCAAAAATTAAAACTAAATTTATGCTTACTGTTTTTGAAAACCATTTGCTCAAATATTATTTTATTAATTAGAAAATCACAATTTTGTGTTTTAGTATTGCAAATAATTACTAAAATATGTACGATATTACTCCTAAAACACCGTTAAGTATACTTTAGCCGTTCTTTAGAATTGAATAATATATAAAAAATATCTAAATAACGGCCAAAGTCAATTTACGTGTTTATAGTATCGTAATTGTGAATTGTGTAATAAACAAAACATAGCTTAATAACCGCAAAGGTACTGAACAATTTTATAATATTGTATCTGTTAAAATATTACCTAGAAAACATTTATAATACACACGTTATTGGATTGTGACCGTTTTTTAGCTATGTAATGACCCTACATATTGAAGTAATTTGTATGCGTTCCTATTCTAAAACCCCGTTAAATGACGAATGCTCACTGTCGTCGTTAAGTCGTGGAAATATTTGCATTTTTTTTTAATAAAATCACGTTGATTAGCATTATAGTACTAAGTTTATAGAGTTACTTATTGTTAAATGAATAAATCACACCTGTATCGTATATGTATTTATTTGCATTCAAAAATAATATTAAAAACGTAAAAAATACTGACAAATCAGTCTTCAGCTTTGTACAATTTTACGCGAAGGAGTAAAAACGAAAATTGTGTCAGTCTCAAATATTTGTTAGATGTAGGCGTAGATTACTAACCATTGTAAGGTAGGTATCAGGTGATCCATGTAAGGCCCAGTACCTAATAAAGACCACTTTTGAAAAAGCGCCCCCCGCGCTTTGATTGCCAGTTCAAAAACCTAGTAAGGCTAAATGACCACACTAAAATCTATTAGTTCTCAGATTCCTACTAGTTTTTTATATGGGATTTGTGACTTCCTGAGTTTTACGATGGTAAAAGGTAACTCAACATGCTACTTACTAGGTTTAGAGGCATCGAAATCTGTAGTAATTATGCCGAATTTGGAGCAGTTGTCTCTGTAATCGGTGAGGACTTACTAGTTGGATACACATAAGATTTTACAGAAACGAATTTACAGAAATGTGTTACCTACTTTAGCATCTGCCTTTAACAACTTTCGCATAAATATAAAGCTAAGTGTCATGCATTACGGAATCACTGCAGTACAATATGCGGAGATGATCAAAGCTTCAAATTCATAATTTCGTTGAATTTGGGGACCAACTAAAGTTTGGTAGTTTCTTAAGTTACTTGGAGTTGGAACCATCAAAAAGGTGAATTAATAACTTCTTTGGTCTCGACTCCCTTAATCTGGACTTCTTTTCTTCTGAAAAATTTTCTCGGTAAGTAGGATATCCTAAACTTTCCTTCTAATGCATCAACCTAACTTTTTTTCAAATACCTCAACTTCTGACTATCCTTCTTCCTCCCTTGATCAATTCACTGATAGTGCCCTTAGAGAGGACGTAATGTTCATCTCGTCTAATGCCGTTGGAGTCGACAATCTGAGCCAAAACTCTAATTGACCTTATTGATCATATCATCATATGTATTTCTTCTTATATTTTCCCGTCGCTTTAATAAGATACCGCTATTACTTATTCCTTTGCTAAAAAGTCCAATTCCTCCTTCTTCTTAGACTACCGCTCTATTTATTTCCATTTCTTCCTTTCCTCTCTAAAGTTCTTGAGTGTCTTTTGTACATCAACAGGTTACTGTTTTGAATAGACATGCGCTCACAAATCCATATAAACCAAACCCGATTACCCCACATGGCACAGCACTTCACCGCTCTTGTAAAAATTACTGCATATATACGTGCAAATATGGTATATCAGGGTGTTATCGTTCTTGGATTTCGGTAATGCTTTCAACACGAGTGACTTCGACATCTTACTAGGCATATTGCGTTCTCTTAATGTATCTCCTGTGATAGATATCTAGTTCCATAGTTATTAAGTCCCTACTTACTAGTTGACGCCCTCGTCAACAGCATATAAAGGTGGATTCCTCTTGATCTTCATTTTTCTTGCACAGAACGGCGCAGCGTGTTGTCTTCTGTTTTATTTCATAACTGTATAAATTCTAACAAATTATATTTTCTTCTTCTATCACTTTAAACATACCGTCAAGGCTCTTTTACTCATCTAACATGAACACGAACACTAATTTAGAAAGCATTTTGATTTTGACTTACACGTTACGGTCTCAAGGTAAATCCACGAAAATTCAAGTTATAGTGATAGGCACATAAATCAAAGCGTTCTGCCAGGGTTGATTTTAATAGTCTACTGGCCATTGTTTTTAACTGTACCTATTTAGATTCCCTTCTCTCTAGGTCTGCTAAATCTAAGCCTGTATTCTGAAAATCGTATAACGCATAAAACAAATAACAATTATAAATTATTCCTTATTTCATTACTTATTTATGTAGTCTAAAAGATGTGTAGGAAAATACAAATTCTAAGATAGTTAAAATCTAATCTTTGTGTGCCTAAATCTTTAATATAAAGAGATATTTAACACTTACATTCGCATACCAGACATTTTTGACATAAACATGCATCCATTACTCACCAACGAAAACAGACAACTTACTGCGCGCGCCGCATTGAAAAACTCTCTGTCCTACGTAATAAAATTTAAGGGAATATGTTTTATACTTAGCGGGGTTTTAGCGTAGCATTGTTAGTTGGCCATGTTTAACTGTTGTATTATTATTCTTTTTCTCAAACATAATTACCCGTTATAAAAACTAAATAGGTTTTAGTGGTGTATTTGTAATATGGATCGCAATAAAAATCTTTTAAACACACAGTTAAAGAACGTTAGCCATGTTTAAGCGTAGTAACTGTTTTTTTGTATAGTATTTATTATAAAAAAGTGTACGTGATAAAACATAATAATAGGGTTAAATGGCTTTAATGGAAATTTATAAAGTTTTTCCAAGTAAATGTGTTTTAGGTTTGTATGTTGTAAAAGATTAATTAAAATAAACAACTGGCTAAGCGCTTTTGTATTACTTATAGAAGAATAATGTGGGTTTGCGATTTTATAGTATCGAGAAGTATCAAATTATAATGCAGTTAGCGTGTTAGGTCGAGTCTGTATCTCCGTAACTACAAATGATAAAAATATGATTCCAAGACCAGTCGATAGAGAATTTTTTCCTGTCTTAGAATATTCATCCAAACGAAAACTGGTAATATGCAGCTTTGATAGGTTTTAGTGATAGGACGGCAGTGCATACGTTGGTGTAAGTTTGAAAGCGTCTTAATGTCTACAAGTTCGTCAAAAGTAGTGATTTGTGTCAAGAAGCTTTCGGCCAATGACGTGGCCAATGGATATTTTTCGGGAAACTAATTTTATAAGTGATATGATTGGGTTTCGAAAGCTTTGACAAAAGCTCTCAATGTACGGTTTTCATTAATGTAATTATTACTTTCCATAACCTAGAAATATATCAACGTTTAAAAAAATAGTTTCAGAATTGTTCCGCCGCTAACTATTTTTCAGTTGCAATATATACAACGTGTCCCAAAACTCAACGATAAGCCGGCACCAGAGGATGGAGCTGCTTATGATTAGTCGAGAAAAAATAAGGAAAAAAATATATCTCAATTATTTTAGAAATTACAGAAAAAAAATGAAATTCATTGAAAATCGACATCCCTAATGGTATTTTTAACGACCATGTCTACAAATATTCAAATATTACTGTTTTTTATTTTGTTTTTGGAAACTTCAGTAGCCCTGCTATCTAACACAGTTCTTAAAAATACCAAAATACATGTAGTTTTTACACAAAAAATAATCAAAATTCATTTTGTCCCTACAATTTTGAAAGATTGTTTCTTACAGTCCACTTTCAATCATCATGGTGTAAAAAAATAGTATCGACACCACTATGGCAATTATTTTCAAAAGTTGACGCAACTAACCAAGATTCCAAAATGGTATAATACTTTGGGAAACCTAGTCACAACAAAAAACAACGAATTTTTAAACAAGAACCGACATTTTTAAATGTTGATATTAATCACTTTTGAAAAGGGTTGTTGTTGCAAGTTTTAAAATTTCAATGGAAAATGTGGGTAGTTAATACAATTTTCAAGTCAGTACACTCTGATCCTTTGTTCGCTGTGCACCGTTCCGTATTAATTGATGTGGCTCTCATACTAACAACTCTTGGCTTTGCTTTTTGGACTGGTGATCTGCAAACTGTACTGACCTGGCATTATTTTGGACTGTGATTGTGTTTTGTGTATTGGACTTTTTCCGTATTCTGGATTGTTTAGCGTTTATCATGCCGCTACCGTACACACCGTTGGAATACGCTAATATGCATCTCATTTATGGAGAATGCCGATGCAATGCTAACGCTGCTAGCAGATTGTATCGAGAAAGGTACCCAAATGTTCAAAGACATCCGGATTATCGAGTGTTTATTAATGTACATCAAGCCTTTGCGGAAGGTCGTTTACCATTTGACAGGAGACACACTGGAAGACCTAGATTGGAACGCGATGAAGAAGTTCTCAATGAAATAGAAAACGATTCAACTACCTCGGTACGTGCCATAGAACTAGCTACGGGAATACCAAAAAGTTCTGCACATCGAATTCTAAAACGTCACAGACTTCACCCATATCACTACAGGCGTGTGCAGACGTTACTACCGCGGGACTATCCACATCGGGTCGCATTTTGCCGTGCGATGCTGCAAAAGCACAGGGAATGGTCGGATGAATCAACCTGCAAGAAAGATGGCTATTCAAAAGCAATGAAAATCCGCACTTGATGAGAGAAGACAAATCTCAGTATCAATTCAAGGTTAACTTATGGACGGGCATCTTAAATGGAAATGTAATTGGACCCTTTGAGTTACAAGGAAACCTTAATGGTGATGGCTATTTGACCTTTTTACAAAACGAATTGCCTGAATTATTAGAAGACGTGCCTTTACGTGATTTACAAAACATGTGGTTTCAAAATGATGGTTGCCCAGCTCACTATGCCCGTGCAGTGCGAGAATACTTAAACCAAGAGTATCCAGGGCGTTGGATCGGGCGACTTGGTCCTATCTTGTGGCCACCCCGTTCGCCCGACCTGAACCCCCTGGACTTCTTCTACTGGGGCTGTCTTAAAGACAAAATCTACTCAAAACCCATAGCAACATTGGACGAGCTTCGCCAAAAAATCACACAAGCTGCGGATCATATCAATGGTAGAAGATATGCACGACGGATAAAACGATCATTTCTAAGGCGATGTCATGTCTGTATTAATGCCGGTGGCAGGCAATTTGAACATTTACTGTAGTATTAATAATGTAGTAAATGAATTTAAAAAAAAGGAAAAAAAAATTGTACCATTTCTTTGCATTTATTCAACATTTTTCAACAACAAAAATCCTTTTTTGGGTACAGTAAAAGTGATTACCGCCAACATTAAATAATGTCGATTCTTGTTTAAAAATTCGTTGTTTTTTTTTTGTGACTAGGTTTTCTAAAGTATTATACCATTTTGGAATCTTGGTTAGTTGCGTCAACTTTTGAAAATAATTGCCATAGTGGTGTCGATACTATTTTTTTACACCATGATGATTGAAAGTGGACTGTAAGAAAAAATCTTTCAAAATTGTAGGGACAAAATGAATTTTGATTATTTTTTGTGTAAAAACTACATGTATTATGGTATTTTTAAGAACTGTGTTAGATAGCAGGGCTACTTAAGTTTCCAAAAACAAAAAAAAAACAGTAATATTTGAATATTTGTGACATGGTCGTTAAAAATACCATTAGGGATGTCGATTTTCGATGAATTTCATTTTTTTTCTGTAATTTCTAAAATAATTGAGATATTTTTTTTTCCTTATTTTTTCTCGACTAATCATAAGCAGCTCCATCCTCTGGTGCCTGCTTATCGTTGAGTTTTGGGACACGTTGTATAGTTAACGAAGAAAGTCGTTTCTGAAAGCTTTTTCTGAAAGCCCATGATAGCGGCCTACGTTAGTGTAAGTTTGTAAGCGTCTTAATGTCTAGAAGTTTGTCCAAAGTAATGATTTGTGTCAGGAAGTTTTCGGCCGCTTGTCGGCCAATGGATATTATTCGGGAAATTTGTTTTAAAAGTGATATGATTGGGTTTCGAAAGCTTTGACAAAAGCTCTGGATTTACGGTTTTCATTGACGTAATTATTACTTTCCATAATCGAGAAATATATCAACATTTAAAAAAATATTTTCTGAATTGTTCCGCCGCTAACTATTTTTCAGTTGCATAATCTATAGTTAGCGAAGAAAGTCGTTTCTGAAAGCTTTTTCTGAAAGCCCATGATAGCGTCTTACGTTGGTGTAAGTTTCTAAGCGTCTTAATGTCTGGAAGCTTATCAAAATCACTGATTTCTGTCAAGAAACTTTCAGCCGCTGACTCGGCCAATGGATATTTTTCGGAAAACAACTTTAAAAAGTGATACGATTGGGTTTCGAAAGCTTTGACGAAAGCTCTGGATTTACGGTTTTCTTTGATGTAATAATTACTTTCCATAATCTGGAATTGTATCAATATTTTAAAAAATTGTTTCAGAATCGTTCCGCCGCTAACTATTATTGTGTTGCAATATCTATAGACAGCGAGGAAAGTCGGTTTGGAAAGCTTTTTATGAAAGCCCACGATAGCTGCCTACGTTGGTGTAAGTTTGAAAGCGTCTTAATGTCTAGAAGTTTGTCAGAAGTAGTGATTTGTGTCAGGAAGATTTCGGCCGCTGACTTGGCCAATGGATATTTTTCGGGAAACGGATTTGAAAAGCGATTTTTATGGTTTTCGAAAGTTTCGACAAAAGCTCTTGATTTACGGTTTTCATTTATGTAATAATTACTTTCCGTAATCTGGAATTGTATCAATATTTAATAAAATATTTTCAGAATCGTTCCGCCGCTAACTTTTATTGAGTTGCAATATCTATAGACAGCGAGGAAAGTCGGTTTTTAAAGCTATTTCTGAAAGCCTATGATAGCTGCCTACGTTGGTGTAAGTTTGAAAGCGTCTTAATGTCTAGAAGTTTGTCAGAAGTAGTGATTTGTGTCAGGAAGATTTCGGCCGCTGACTTGGCCAATGGATATTTTTCGAAAAACAAATTTTAAAAGTGATATAATTGGGTTTCGAAAGCTTTGACAAAAGCTCCATATCTACGGTTTTCATTAATGTAATTATTATTTTGCCAAATCTAGAAATATATCAACATTTAAAAAAATATTTTCAGAATTGTTCCGCCGCTAACTATTTTTCATTTGTAATATCTATAGTTAGCGAGGAAAGTCGGTTTTGAAGGCTTTTTCTGAAAGCCTATGATAGCTGCCTACGTTGGTGTAAGTTTGAAAGCGTCTTAATGTCTACAAGTTCGTCAAAGGTAGTGATTTGTGTCAAGAAGCTTTCGGCCGCTGACGTGGCCAATGGATATTTTTCGGGACACAAATTGTAAAAGTGATATGATTGGGTTTCGAAAGCTTTGACAAAAGCTCTGGATTTACGGTTTTCATTGACGTAATTATTACTTTCCATAATCGAGAAATATATCAACATTTAAAAAAATATTTTCAGAATTGTTCCGCCGCTAACTATTTTTCAGTTGCAAAATCTATAGTTAGCGAAGAAAGTCGTTTCTGAAAGCTTTTTCTGAAAGCCCATGATAGCGGCTTACGTTGGTGTAAGTTTCTAAGCGTCTTAATGTCTACAAGTTCGTCAAAAGTAGTGATTTGTGTCAAGAAGCTTTCGGCCGATGACGTGGCCAATGGATATTTTTCGGGAAACTAATTTTATAAGTGATATGATTGGGTTTCGAAAGCTTTGACAAAAGCTCTCAATTTACGGTTTTCATTAATATAATTATTACTTTCCATAACCTAGAAATATATCAACGTTTAACAAAATATTTTCAGAATTGTTCCGCCGCTAACTATTTTTCAGTTGCAATTTCTATAGTTAACGAAGAAAGTCGTTTCTGAAAGCTTTTTTCTGAAAGCCCATAATAGCGGCCTACGTTAGTGTAAGTTTGTAAGCGTCTTAATGTCTAGAAGTTTGTCCAAAGTAATGATTTGTGTCAGGAAGTTTTCGGCCGCTGACTCGGCCAATGGATATTTGTCGGGAAATTTGTTTTAAAAGTGATATGATTGGGTTTCGAAAGCTTTGATAAAAGCTCTGGATTTAAGGTTTTCATTGACGTAATTATTACTTTCCATAATCGAGAAATATATCAACATTTAAAAAAATATTTTCAGAATTGTTCCGCCGCTAACTATTTTTCAGTTGCATAATCTGTAGTTAGCGAAGAAAGTCGTTTCTGAAAGCTTTTTCTGAAAGCCCATGATAGCGGCTTACGTTGGTGTAAGTTTCTAAGCGTCTTAATGTCTGGAAGCTTATCAAAATCACTGATTTCTGTCAAGAAACTTTCAGCCGCTGACTCGGCCAATGGATATTTTTCGGAAAACAACTTTGAAAAGTGATACGATTGGGTTTCGAAAGCTTTGACGAAAGCTCTGGATTTACGGTTTTCTTTGATGTAATAATTACTTTCCATAATCTGGAATTGTATCAATATTTTAAAAAATTGTTTCAGAATCGTTCCGCCGCTAACTATTATTGTGTTGCAATATCTATAGACAGCGAGGAAAGTCGGTTTGGAAAGCTTTTTATGAAAGCCCACGATAGCTGCCTACGTTGGTGTAAGTTTGAAAGCGTCTTAATGTCTAGAAGTTTGTCAGAAGTAGTGATTTGTGTCAGGAAGATTTCGGCCGCTGACTCGGCCAATGGATATTTTTCGGGAAACGGATTTGAAAAGCGATTTTTATGGTTTTCGAAAGTTTCGACAAAAGCTCTTGATTTACGGTTTTCATTTATGTAATAATTACTTTCCGTAATCTGGAATTGTATCAATATTTAATAAAATATTTTCAGAATCGTTCCGCCGCTAACTATTATTGAGTTGCAATATCTATAGACAGCGAGGAAAGTCGGTTTTTTAAGCTATTTCTGAAAGCCTATGATAGCTGCCTACGTTGGTGTAAGTTTGAAAGCGTCTTAATGTCTAGAAGTTCGTTAAAAGTGGTGATTTGTGTCAAAAAGCTTTCGGCCGCTGACGCGGCCAATGGATATTTTTCAGGACACAAATTGTAAAAGTGATATGATTGGGTTTCGAAAGCTTTGACAAAAGCTCTCGATTTACGGTTTTCATTAATGTAATTATTACTTTGCAAAATCTAGAAATATATCAACATTTAAAAAAAAAAATTCAGAATTGTTCCGCCGCTAACTATTTTTCAGTTGTAATATATATAGTTAGCGAGGAAAGTCGTTTCTGAAAGCTTTTTCTGAAAGCCTATGATAGCTGCCTACGTTGGTGTAAGTTTGAAAGCGTCTTAATATCTACAAGTTCGTCAAAAGCAGAGATTTGTGTCAAGAAGCTTTCGGCCGCTAACGTGGCCAATGGATATTTTTCGGGAAATTAATTGTAAAAGTGATATAATTGGGTTTCGAAAGCTTTAACAAAAGCTCTTGATTTACGGTTTTCATTAATGTAATTATTACTTTGCTTAATCTAGAAATATATCAACATTTAAAAAAATATTTTCAGAATTGTTCCGCCGCTAACTATTTTTCAGTTGCAATATCTATAGTTAACGAAGAAAGTCGTTTCTGAAAGCTTTTTCTGAAAGCCCATGATAGCGGCCTACGTTAGTGTAAGTTTATAAGCGTCTTGATGTCTAGAAGTTTGTCCAAAGTAGTGATTTGTGTCAGGAAGTTTTCGGCCGCTGACTCGGCCAATCGATATTTTTCGGGAAGCAAATTTTAAAAGTGATATAATTGGGTTTCTAAAGCTTTGATAATAGCTCTCGATTTACGGTTTGCATTAATGTAATTATTACTTTGCAAAATCTAGAAATATATCAACATTTAAAAAAATATTTTAGAATTGTTCCGCCGCTAAATATTTTTCAGTTGCAATTTCTATAGTTAACGAAGAAAGTCGTTTCTGAAAGCTTTTTCTGAAAGCCCATAATAGCGGCCTACGTTAGTGTAAGTTTGTAAGCGTCTTAATGTCTAGAACTTTGTCCAAAGTAATGATTTGTGTCAGGAAGTTTTCGGCCGCTGACTCGGTCAATGGATATTTTTCGGGAAACGGATTTGAAAAGCGATTTTTATGGTTTTCGAAAGTTTCGACAAAAGCTCTTGATTTACGGTTTTCATTTATGTAATAATTACTTTCCGTAATCTGGAATTGTATCAATATTTAATAAAATATTTTCAGAATCGTTCCGCCGCTAACTATTATTGAGTTGCAATATCTATAGACAGCGAGGAAAGTCGGTTTTTTAAGCTTTTTCTGAAAACCTATGATAGCTGCCTATGTTGGTGTAAGTTTGAAAGCGTCTTAATGTCTAGAAGTTCGTTAAAAGTGGTGATTTGTGTCAAGAAGCTTTCGGCCGCTGACGCGGCCAATGGATATTTTTCAGGAGACAAATTTTAAAAGTGATATGTTTGGGTTTTTGAAATCTTTGACATAAGCTCTCTATTTATGGTTTTCTTTAATGTAATTATTAGTTTCCTTAATCTAGAAATATCTTCTTCCTCGCGTTGTCCCGGCATTTTGCCACGGCTCAAGGGAGCCTGGGGTCCGCTTGACAACTAATCCCAAGATTTGGCGTAGGCACTAGTTTTTACGAAAGCGACTGCCATCTGACCTCCCAACCCAGAGGGTAAACTAGGCCTTGTTGGGATTAGTCCGGTTTCCTCACGATGTTTTCCTTCACCGAAAAGCGACCGGTACATATCAAATAATATTTCGCACATAAGTTCCGAAAAACTCATTGGTACGAGCCGGGTTTGAACCCGCGACCTCCGGATTGCAAGTCGCACGCTCTTACCGCTAGGCCATCAGCGATTGAAATCTAGAAATATATTAACGTTTAAAAAATATACATAATTGTTCCGCCGCTAATTATTTTTCAGTTGCATAATCTATAGTTAGCGAAGAGTCGTTTCTGAAAGCTTTTTCTGAAAGCCTATGATAGCTGCCTACGTTGGTGTAAGTTTGAAAGCGTCTTAATGTCTAGAAGTTCGTTAAAAGTAGTGATTTGTGTCAAAAAGCTTTCGGCCGCTGACTCGGCCAATCGATATTTTTCGGGAAGCAAATTTTAAAAGTGATATAATTGGGTTTCTAAAGCTTTGATAATAGCTCTCGATTTACGGTTTGCATTAATGTAATTATTACTTTGCAAAATCTAGAAATAAATCAACATTTAAAAAAATATTTTAGAATTGTTCCGCCGCTAAATATTTTTCAGTTGTAATATATATAGTTAGCGAGGAAAGTCGGTTTTGAAAGCTTTTTCTGAAAGCCTATGATTGCTGCCTACGTTGGTGTAAGTTTGAAAGCGTCTTAATGTCTACAAGTTCGTCAAAAGTAGTGATTTGTGTCAAGAAGCTTTCGGCCGATGACGTGGCCAATGTATATTTTTCGGGAAACTAATTTTATAAGTGATATGATTGGGTTTCGAAAGCTTTGACAAAAGCTCTCAATTAACGGTTTTCATTAATATAATTATTACTTTCCATAACCTAGAAATATATCAACGTTTAAAAAAATATTTTCAGAATTGTTCCGCCGCTAACTATTTTTCAGTTGCAATTTCTATAGTTAACGAAGAAAGTCGTTTCTGAAAGCTTTTTCTGAAAGCCCATAATAGCGGCCTACGTTAGTGTAAGTTTGTAAGCGTCTTAATGTCTAGAACTTTGTCCAAAGTAATGATTTGTGTCAGGAAGTTTTCGGCCGCTGACTCGGCCAATGGATATTTGTCGGGAAATTTGTTTTAAAAGTGATATGATTGGGTTTCGAAAGCTTTGACAAAAGCTCTGGATTTATGGTTTTCATTGACGTAATTATTACTTTCCATAATCGAGAAATATATCAACATTTAAAAAAATATTATCAGAATTGTTCCGCCGCTAACTATTTTTCAGTTGCATAATCTATAGTTAGCGAAGAAAGTCGTTTCTGAAAGCTTTTTCTGAAAGCCCATGATAGCGTCTTACGTTGGTGTAAGTTTCTAAGCGTCTTAATGTCTGGAAGCTTATCAAAATCACTGATTTCTGTCAAGAAACTTTCAGCCGCTGACTCGGCCAATGGATATTTTTCGGAAAACAACTTTAAAAAGTGATACGATTGGGTTTCGAAAGCTTTGACGAAAGCTCTGGATTTACGGTTTTCTTTGATGTAATAATTACTTTCCATAATCTGGAATTGTATCAATATTTTAAAAAATTGTTTCAGAATCGTTCCGCCGCTAACTATTATTGTGTTGCAATATCTATAGACAGCGAGGAAAGTCGGTTTGGAAAGCTTTTTATGAAAGCCCACGATAGCTGCCTACGTTGGTGTAAGTTTGAAAGCGTCTTAATGTCTAGAAGTTTGTCAGAAGTAGTGATTTGTGTCAGGAAGATTTCGGCCGCTGACTTGGCCAATGGATATTTTTCGGGAAACGGATTTGAAAAGCGATTTTTATGGTTTTCGAAAGTTTCGACAAAAGCTCTTGATTTACGGTTTTCATTTATGTAATAATTACTTTCCGTAATCTGGAATTGTATCAATATTTAATAAAATATTTTCAGAATCGTTCCGCCGCTAACTTTTATTGAGTTGCAATATCTATAGACAGCGAGGAAAGTCGGTTTTTAAAGCTATTTCTGAAAGCCTATGATAGCTGCCTACGTTGGTGTAAGTTTGAAAGCGTCTTAATGTCTAGAAGTTTGTCAGAAGTAGTGATTTGTGTCAGGAAGATTTCGGCCGCTGACTTGGCCAATGGATATTTTTCGGGAAACAAATTTTAAAAGTGATATAATTGGGTTTCGAAAGCTTTGACAAAAGCTCCATATCTACGGTTTTCATTAATGTAATTATTATTTTGCCAAATCTAGAAATATATCAACATTTAAAAAAATATTTTCAGAATTGTTCCGCCGCTAACTATTTTTCATTTGTAATATCTATAGTTAGCGAGGAAAGTCGGTTTTGAAGGCTTTTTCTGAAAGCCTATGATAGCTGCCTACGTTGGTGTAAGTTTGAAAGCGTCTTAATGTCTACAAGTTCGTCAAAGGTAGTGATTTGTGTCAAGAAGCTTTCGGCCGCTGACGTGGCCAATGGATATTTTTCGGGACACAAATTGTAAAAGTGATATGATTGGGTTTCGAAAGCTTTGACAAAAGCTCTGGATTTACGGTTTTCATTGACGTAATTATTACTTTCCATAATCGAGAAATATATCAACATTTAAAAAAATATTTTCAGAATTGTTCCGCCGCTAACTATTTTTCAGTTGCAAAATCTATAGTTAGCGAAGAAAGTCGTTTCTGAAAGCTTTTTCTGAAAGCCCATGATAGCGGCTTACGTTGGTGTAAGTTTCTAAGCGTCTTAATGTCTACAAGTTCGTCAAAAGTAGTGATTTGTGTCAAGAAGCTTTCGGCCGATGACGTGGCCAATGGATATTTTTCGGGAAACTAATTTTATAAGTGATATGATTGGGTTTCGAAAGCTTTGACAAAAGCTCTCAATTTACGGTTTTCATTAATATAATTATTACTTTCCATAACCTAGAAATATATCAACGTTTAACAAAATATTTTCAGAATTGTTCCGCCGCTAACTATTTTTCAGTTGCAATTTCTATAGTTAACGAAGAAAGTCGTTTCTGAAAGCTTTTTTCTGAAAGCCCATAATAGCGGCCTACGTTAGTGTAAGTTTGTAAGCGTCTTAATGTCTAGAAGTTTGTCCAAAGTAATGATTTGTGTCAGGAAGTTTTCGGCCGCTGACTCGGCCAATGGATATTTGTCGGGAAATTTGTTTTAAAAGTGATATGATTGGGTTTCGAAAGCTTTGATACAAGCTCTGGATTTAAGGTTTTCATTGACGTAATTATTACTTTCCATAATCGAGAAATATATCAACATTTAAAAAAATATTTTCAGAATTGTTCCGCCGCTAACTATTTTTCAGTTGCATAATCTGTAGTTAGCGAAGAAAGTCGTTTCTGAAAGCTTTTTCTGAAAGCCCATGATAGCGGCTTACGTTGGTGTAAGTTTCTAAGCGTCTTAATGTCTGGAAGCTTATCAAAATCACTGATTTCTGTCAAGAAACTTTCAGCCGCTGACTCGGCCAATGGATATTTTTCGGAAAACAACTTTGAAAAGTGATACGATTGGGTTTCGAAAGCTTTGACGAAAGCTCTGGATTTACGGTTTTCTTTGATGTAATAATTACTTTCCATAATCTGGAATTGTATCAATATTTTAAAAAATTGTTTCAGAATCGTTCCGCCGCTAACTATTATTGTGTTGCAATATCTATAGACAGCGAGGAAAGTCGGTTTGGAAAGCTTTTTATGAAAGCCCACGATAGCTGCCTACGTTGGTGTAAGTTTGAAAGCGTCTTAATGTCTAGAAGTTTGTCAGAAGTAGTGATTTGTGTCAGGAAGATTTCGGCCGCTGACTCGGCCAATGGATATTTTTCGGGAAACGGATTTGAAAAGCGATTTTTATGGTTTTCGAAAGTTTCGACAAAAGCTCTTGATTTACGGTTTTCATTTATGTAATAATTACTTTCCGTAATCTGGAATTGTATCAATATTTAATAAAATATTTTCAGAATCGTTCCGCCGCTAACTATTATTGAGTTGCAATATCTATAGACAGCGAGGAAAGTCGGTTTTTTAAGCTATTTCTGAAAGCCTATGATAGCTGCCTACGTTGGTGTAAGTTTGAAAGCGTCTTAATGTCTAGAAGTTCGTTAAAAGTGGTGATTTGTGTCAAAAAGCTTTCGGCCGCTGACGCGGCCAATGGATATTTTTCAGGACACAAATTGTAAAAGTGATATGATTGGGTTTCGAAAGCTTTGACAAAAGCTCTCGATTTACGGTTTTCATTAATGTAATTATTACTTTGCAAAATCTAGAAATATATCAACATTTAAAAAAAAAATTCAGAATTGTTCCGCCGCTAACTATTTTTCAGTTGTAATATATATAGTTAGCGAGGAAAGTCGTTTCTGAAAGCTTTTTCTGAAAGCCTATGATAGCTGCCTACGTTGGTGTAAGTTTGAAAGCGTCTTAATATCTACAAGTTCGTCAAAAGCAGAGATTTGTGTCAAGAAGCTTTCGGCCGCTAACGTGGCCAATGGATATTTTTCGGGAAATTAATTGTAAAAGTGATATAATTGGGTTTCGAAAGCTTTAACAAAAGCTCTTGATTTACGGTTTTCATTAATGTAATTATTACTTTGCTTAATCTAGAAATATATCAACATTTAAAAAAATATTTTCAGAATTGTTCCGCCGCTAACTATTTTTCAGTTGCAATATCTATAGTTAACGAAGAAAGTCGTTTCTGAAAGCTTTTTCTGAAAGCCCATGATAGCGGCCTACGTTAGTGTAAGTTTATAAGCGTCTTGATGTCTAGAAGTTTGTCCAAAGTAGTGATTTGTGTCAGGAAGTTTTCGGCCGCTGACTCGGCCAATCGATATTTTTCGGGAAGCAAATTTTAAAAGTGATATAATTGGGTTTCTAAAGCTTTGATAATAGCTCTCGATTTACGGTTTGCATTAATGTAATTATTACTTTGCAAAATCTAGAAATATATCAACATTTAAAAAAATATTTTAGAATTGTTCCGCCGCTAAATATTTTTCAGTTGCAATTTCTATAGTTAACGAAGAAAGTCGTTTCTGAAAGCTTTTTCTGAAAGCCCATAATAGCGGCCTACGTTAGTGTAAGTTTGTAAGCGTCTTAATGTCTAGAACTTTGTCCAAAGTAATGATTTGTGTCAGGAAGTTTTCGGCCGCTGACTCGGTCAATGGATATTTTTCGGGAAACGGATTTGAAAAGCGATTTTTATGGTTTTCGAAAGTTTCGACAAAAGCTCTTGATTTACGGTTTTCATTTATGTAATAATTACTTTCCGTAATCTGGAATTGTATCAATATTTAATAAAATATTTTCAGAATCGTTCCGCCGCTAACTATTATTGAGTTGCAATATCTATAGACAGCGAGGAAAGTCGGTTTTTTAAGCTTTTTCTGAAAACCTATGATAGCTGCCTA